>NW_028301542.1:1065000-1215000 GCF_042242905.1 Orbicella faveolata | reverse complement strand
TTAACGAGCGGAAATTTACTCACAATGTAGCTTTCACTGCTGGTAAGTAAGTCATGAAGTTTTATCGCCTAAACCTGCTTGGTTTCTTAGTAATTACGGAAAAAGTTGGCCAAATTCGGTGCCCTAATATTTCTGACGATCGATTCGCTTCGAGATAAATACTCCCTTTTTCTTGGAATTATTCTTTTCGATCATTGCAAAATACGTCTAATAAAGTCAAATGAAAAAAGATTCACTTAAAAAGTTACCTATTTTCCGAAGCTTAAAGCATTTTCTTTCGATTTTAGCGAAGAAGTCATCAGTGTAATTCGACGTGCGATACGAATCACATTAGAAAACTTTTACATACCTCGACAAAAACTTGAATCTTTCTGTCTAAACGGAGCCCAACTCAGCCACGAAACGAAATAATGAAAGCAGACTAATCAACAAGTCTTCGAAACGTATCGTTCAGATTTCTTTTTATCTTTACTACGAAATACAGAATCGTAAGAGTGGAAGTGTCCGTAAATAGGGCAACATACTGTACAAATGTAATTTATATTTCAAAGTTGGTTTACAACAAATAAAAATATATCCCGCACTTACACTGCTGAAAACAACTCTCAAAGGCAGAAAAAGATTAGTTTACACCAGAATTGTAATTCGGACGATAAAGATGAAACAGAAACTGCCATAAAACTGTAAAATTACAGAGAAATAACTTAGAAAGAAGGAGAATTAAATTTTCACAAATAAGCCAGTCTGAGCACTTCGTCATGCGTTTACAAGTAGGCTTCATTTTCGTTTTAAAAAAAGTTATTTCCATATATACAAAGGCTGGTAACTAAAAAGGTAGACTGTTTCTATCGTTCAATCCAAAAAATTAAAGGTTAAGATGAAAATAAATGGATAAAAATACTCACGTTTTCCTCAGAACTTCAAACTCCTTGTTTTCACGTCGTGAACGCTAAGAGGACGGCAGTGATAAACCGGAAATGGCGTCAAATAGCTTACGAAGCAAGCAGTCACGCACGTCACACAATGAAATTTTGCCGTCCTCTCCTTGAGCCGTCCTGTTGCGTAAGGTCTCTATTGTTAAATAGAAACACGAGTGCAAGTTTGGGAGAACGAGAAATGCTGTGGGAACACGAGCCGCAGGCGAGTGTTTCCACAGCTTTTTCGAGTTCTCCCAAGCTTTCACGAGTTCTACAACTCGATAGAAACACGGAGAACATGTTTTCTATTTCCTTTAGAAAACACCGCGACGGAAAAGAGGAAAACAACTTGCTAACTTTGATTATCAAAATGTAAATTCTCTTTGCTCGCGCCATCGTTACGCGTAAACAGTTCGTGCTAGTTCTGCGTTTCTGTCGAGTTATAGAAACACGATTTTTAACCAATCAGCGCACGTATTTTCTCAGATCTGTTTTCTAAACGTGTTTAATATACGCGTTAGCTAAGAAGGAACGCGCCAAAACGAACAATTCTCCACAAAAAAGTTGTTTTCATAGCACTTGAACAATTCAGTTTGACTTGAAGCTAAGCAAATAGAGGAAAATCTAATGATATTAATTTTCGACGTCTTCAGAACCTAAGCTTTTATTTGAAAAGCTTTTTTCTATGACAGGTGTAAACACCATTGGAAATAAATTTGTAGCTGAACAAAAAACCCTATCCCGAAGGCTTACAATGCTCAGAGCGTTAGTCTTTCTGGACAGGGGACCCTACCTCAAAAGAATCTGGTTCGAACACAGTTTATTTCTTCCTTTATGTTATATTCTCGAGCAGCAGTATTCACTGGGTGAGAAATTCCCAGTAAATAGGAGTTTAGCCGTCTAGCTGAGTATCAGAGTTACAATGATTTGACCAACAGAGACCAGGTGGGTAAATATTAGCTACTTTAAGAAATAACTCAATAATAAATTAAAGTTTGCTTGAGCGCGTTTTTCGCCATTCGCACGTCTCTATAGCGACAAACTCAATGTAGCCAGTTTTCAAAGTCATTATTTTCCAAAAGAAAAAGTCATCAATCTTCCTGAAGTTTTAGTTTCATCGAATGTATACCTTCTAATAACTTGATGTTTTGGAACGTTTAAGCTCGACAAAGTTCCTCATTTTGTTATAAAGCTAGCACTTTTGAATTTTTAAGTTTATGCGACAGAAAAATGGCGGCCCGATAACGCTCTTGCTTAGGTCAAAAGATGAATTGTCGCACACGGCTTTGCTAACTGATCAGTTCTTTCAGCGGTAACAACAACAACAACAACAATCCTTTTCTTCGTCTTTTAGTAGAAGAAGTATTAGTTTCAAAGTATCAGAGGCTCGGAGCTCTAGAGTGATAACCTTTCGTTTCAATGGCAAAACTCAATGAAAGATGTTTCTATTACTTTACGGCCGCCATGTTGGTACCCCTCCGAGGAGCGCTAAAATGGCTTCTCTATACAAAGCTCTCATATAAATCTGGGTGAAACACTTTATCGAAAAACGCGCAAATGAAAAACCGCACGAACCTAAATCTTGGTGAGGTTATTTATACATCAATCATCAATCATATCCCAGATTCTTGACTTAATTTATTGACTGGTTATAATTTTTATTTTTCGTGGAGTGACAGTGTAAACCAGCGATTTGTTTCACTCGATTCGGCACCCTACCCCACGTGAAATATGTTATTTGTAGTGAGCGCTCTTATTCGGTCCTTGTACAAAGTTTGTAGTTAGTTAAGTTTTGAGAACGATACCTTTTTGAGGGTTTTCAGCCAGTTTAGAGTACGAATATATATTTGGAAAATTGCTTTCTCCTTTTTCTCGATTTTCTGTCAGATAAACTGCACAACTAGACAGGTAACCAGCTGTTTTTACTGCACCCAAAAGGCTCGTGCGCATTGGTCCGAATTTTCCCGCTAAAATGTGTGGACATTCTTAACTAAATTTTAATTGGTTGGTTCCCGGTGGGAGCTTCTGACCAATCACAGCTGCAGTTTTATTATGCAAATTTTAAAAGGCGCACTATGTCGCATGCGCATAACAGACCAGTCACAATTTGCCGTGTCAGTGAGGAGCCGGGAAAAACATGAGTTTTCTTTAGTCCTGTAAGCTAAATTATTTTTCCGACTCTTTTGTTTAGACATGGCGGATTTATCAAAGATGTGGCTTATTTGCCTTTTAGTGGTACGTACTTATTTTCAGATGTTTTCTTCCCATTGCTATTTTTAATTTTGCATCGCTTGATCGCCCGCCTGCACATAAGGAAGAAGCCACGTCGTAAATATTCGTTCTTCGTGGTAACTATAGAGAAACTAACTCGATGATTACCTTTTGCAGGCTATACTATACTTTTCTTCCACATTTTGTGGCCATGTTGTGCAGCTTACAGGCCAGAATTTCGATCAAACATTAGGTAAGAGTTCTAAACGGATTGAAGACATTAAGATTTAATGTTATTGTAAGTTCACTTCAAGTCGCCAGCCGCTACAGAAGCTCACTTCATTGAAATACACTTAGTAGATTTTCGTTTAAACTGTCGCTTTACTGTTTGCGATTGTATTCTTCAAGTAAGCGTCCTGTATTAATTTGATTTCTGTTGTCATCTTTTCTTTCAGCCGATAACAAAGTTGTATTCGTCAATTTTTATGCAGACTGGTAAGTTTGGAAGCCAACGTGTAGATCTATGTTTTGCATAATTTGAAGGGCTTCCCATCAGCTGAAATGCAAAACAATATTCTCAGGCCGGTTCAATGTTGTTTTGTTTTGTTTTGTTTAAAAATGTCATGAATCGGCGTGGGCAATTGATTAGTTTCTATTCAAAATTGAGTTTTTCTTCGCTTCACTAATGACTTGTTTAGCATTTAGTGTTGTATATTGTGTCAGCCTACAATGTAGCTTGTGTTGGAATCCGGCATCTTTTCAAACTGCTCGTCTAAACGTCTTTATAATTTAACTCATATCAATGAATATATATAATTTTTAAACAGCACACAGAACTGTTTATACAGCTGTCGCAGATAATTTGCAAATGTTCCCTTCTGCCACATTGTAAATAGATGCATAGAAAATACTATTTGTAAAATATCTGTAGTGTATTTTGTCTATGTTTATGTCTTCATCAGTCTTAATATGTATGATGAGACATAATTGAGGAAAAATCAACTACTTTCATTGCAAAATTCCTGGCCATAGTTGTCTGAACAACAAAAACTTTTATTTCACTCCAGGCCTCGAAATAATTTATTACAATATTGTAAATTGGGAAAAACAGTGTAGTTTTTTAAACAATAACATGTGGTACAAAATATTCTGACACTTTTGAACCTGACGTCAATGGTACAGAAATTTTGGGGTCAATTTTTGGAAAATGTGAGAATTACCGAATTTCCAAGATGTGAACCTTTCAACCAACTTCCCAGCATACTCAAATGGAAAATAAATTTTTGATATTTAAAAACTTTTCAGAAATGTGTGTATGCCTTGGGAATAGATTGTTGTCAGTTTTCCAGAAAATCTGAAGTAGAACTACATTTTTCAGAATTCCCGACAGTAAATTTCCAAATTGCACAGTAAATATTATGCTCTCAAGGTGGACGTTCATAGCTGGGGTCTTGTTTACCTTGTGTTCAACTTGTCCATGCATTGTCGTTGCAGGTGTCGGTTCAGTCAAATGTTGGCTCCGGTTTTTGATCAAGCATCTGATATTGTTCACGAAGAGTATCCAGTAAGTTTATCTCCTTTTTTCGTAGTACAAGGATGATAAGTAATATATCGTAATGGCCATGAAATTTATAGTTCCATGTTTTGCAACAGCTTCATTGACTATTTGTGCATACAAAACTAGGCTCCTAGTCTAGTATTTTGATCAATTTTCATGCCAAACTTACTTGTATAAATTTCAGAGAATTTGAAGCTTTTCCTTGTTTGAAATAGTAAACTTTTTTTTTTTATTTTAGCCACCTTTATTTTGGTAAACTTAGTTCCATCTGCATGAGCACTATTGACAAAATTCAAGTTTTAAAAATATGTTTTGTTCCATTTCTTTGTAGAATGGTGTAGTATTTGGCAGAGTAGACTGTGAATCAGAACAGGAAATTGCACAAAAATTTCATATTACCAAGTATCCAACATTGAAAGTCTGGAGGAATGCACAGGTACATAGATTGTAATAAATAAGTTATTTATTTCATAATTATTTTTTCTTTCTATCAGTAGCACATCTACATTAGATTCAAAAGTCAAATCTGATTGGTGTGCAAACACTGTTAGCTTTTGTCAGAAGCATATAACGCCTTTTGGGATTTATGCATCTGCTTTTACTGAATGATAGTTTTCATCACTCCTGTTAATTTTTCAGCCATTGTTGAGTAAGGCAATTTTCACCCTAAGGTGGCTCCATGGGGTAATCATTTATGGCATTACGCACGCAAGTGTTATGTTTTGAATGCCGTGTTTACATTCGTTTTTACACCCAGTCCTCTCAAACTTATTACATGTAATAAGCAATGATTAGAGGAGCTCAGTCACGGTATTTTGAGTTATTTTGGCCACATACAAAATTACCTTTAAATGGTAGGAAACCTGAAAATAACAGTTTAATAAGATAGAAAAACACCAAAGAGATAGTGATAAACCATGAAGGAACAAGGATGACTAAGGATGGGGAAGATTGACACAGATTAGAAATGACAAATTTGAAAAATTGAGGCTAAACTTTTCAATACGCACAAACTGCGACGTAACTCCTTTAAATAGTGTTTTGCTACATCTCTGATAAAGTTTTGGGTTTTATTCTTGAATTATAAATGCCTAGACAGATGTGTTTTTTTGCTTTTTTATGGACCATTTTATTTGTGATTTTCTTGAATTTTCTTTGGTGAAATCTTCCAAAATTTTCACAGCACATGGCATCCCGCGAGATATGAATTTTTAACTCAAAAACAGTCTACAGGGTTTGTAAAGGCAGATTTTTCGAGTTTTGCAAATTTATGTCTTTTACCACTGTGGCCTTATGTGCCTACTGGTGCCTCAAGAACTGATGATGATGACTGCTGGGAAAAAAAACTGGTCATATAGATTTCCCTGAAAAATGAGCTCTGACTAAAATGTAAAATATTTACTACCAGTCTGCCAAATTTTATGGAATTTCACTGAAGGAAACCCTAGAAAATTCACTGTCAGTTTGCTTTTTGTGCTCATGTATCTTGACGTCATAAAATATTGAAAACTCTGTTTTCCTTCGAGCACGCGCAGACTACTTGAGCTGTCGTTCCTTGCAGACTGATAAAATTTTTCTTGAGACACTGTTGTGAATCATTCTTCTAGGTTAACAGAAGGGAATACAGAGGCCAGCGGTCTGTGGATGCATTCTCAAACTACATCAGGGAACAAATGAAGAGCAAAGTCATGGAATTTCATGCATTAAGTGATATCAATGTAGATGTAAGTTTGGTACAATATAAGAACATTCAAGCAAAATATTGTTTCATTAGTCTTGCTGGTATTAAAGGCAGATAAGTAACAATGTCATTCATATTGCTGTGCAAGTGGTAAAAGACATGATTGTATGTGTAGAGTCATGACTTTTTAAACATCCCTATGTGCTGTGTGTACTTTCACAGCACCGATAAATATCCACTTTCATGTGTAGGGTTATGAGCTTATAGTATGGAGTAGTGGAGAGAGCCAACTGGGAAAATGTTTGCCTTAAAATATTGGTGGGTGTAAGTTAATTGTCCAAGAGCCAGATATTCTCCCATTTGGCCCAACCTAACTCAGTAAGTTTATACAGGTATTCACCTCAAAAATTGTAAGAATGTCTTGTTGAACTTTTTCTTGTTGAAAAAAAGAAACTTTCTGAAGTTTTCTTAGAAAATATCAAAATTCTGGCATGGCACATAGTGAGGCTTTCTACCGAACTTCTATATTTGGAGTTATTTTTCTTTATCAAGCCTCTTTTGAGAGTTATCAGACAAAGGAATTCAAGGAAATGAGCCATTTTGGGCTGAAAGCCTCAGAGTCATGATGGAAATTTAAATATATTGAAAAATTTATATACTATTGTGCCCGATTCTTTCACTGGATTGTCTCCGGGGGTCTTTTTTGACTGACCAGAGTTAAAAACCTTTGATTTTTGGTTTTACAACACTCAACTGAAAAGCACCCCAAATTAATTGAAGATTCTGTTTTCTTGTTTTATTTTTCCAGTCTTCAAAACGAAGCATCATTGGTTACCTGGAGAATAAAGACAGTGATAGTTACAAGAACTTTGAAAAGGTACATAGTACAGTCAAATGTCATGTCTCTTACTCAGTGTTTTCAAAACAAGACGGCGACCGCCAAGAGTTCCGCTGCCTACTTGATTATATATCATGGGTTACTGGTTATAGCAATCAGCTTGTGTCTAACAAGCTCGGTATTGTATCTTATCGATAAATCTTTAAGGTGGCAGAGGAACTTCAGACTCAAGGGGGAGGGGAGATGATCCAGACCCCCTAGAATGAGGGGCCTTGTGGCCCCTAACTTGTCACAGCCGCCTACTCTTCCAGCAGCAGATGCCTACTTCAAAACATTTTAAAGCCCCTGAACTTACTAATGTTATATTATCAGACAGTGTGATTATATACTTGAGCAACTTGTGAGTGGCATAATCTACATGTAGTAACTCGTAAATACCCTGTAAAGTTTTAAACTGCTTTTAATTAATTTGCAGGTGGCTGAGGAGTTCAGAGATGATTGTCATTTTCATGTAGGAGTTGGGTAGGTTACAAAAATTTAATATTTTTCAAGTGAATTTATAGTGAAAGTTTACAATATAAAAATAACTAACTACAGTCCAACCCCTATTAGTAAACCGCCACCCTCAGAGAAATGGATAGTGGCTGCTTAAAGGGGTTGGCCACTTAATAGAGGTAAAAACTATGGAAAATCCCTCATTGTGACATAGATTACTGGTCACCTAATAAGGATAGCCATTTAACAGGTGGCTGGTTAATAAGGGTTGGACTGTAGATCTTTGAGATAGTAGTTCTCAAGTTTTTATTTGTTTCTTGAAGACGATCTCAACACATTTTAAAGCACATAACAGACAGTTTAAATGTCCTACAGGTACATGTACATTATATACAGTATATATTTCAAGAAGTATGTCCTTAGACCATGTGAACTACTGTCCTCCCCCTCCCCTTCCCCTCCCTAGTAGAATTGCCATGTCATTAGTAGAGTTTTGCATATATGCATATACAATGGTAATGAGCAGATACTACTGTCAGTAATTAGTTTCAGAAGTTATTAGGAAACTGTGCGTAACTGTTAGAAGTTTTTTTTTTCTCTGAAGAACTTCTTAGCTTTATAAATTACAATTGTTGCCTGGGTTTGTTTTTGTAGGGATGCATCCCTCAAAGAAAGACAAACTGGAGAAAATATTGCCTACAGACCTCAAAATGTGAGTGGAAACTGATTCAATCTGTAATTAATACCAGTGCACATAATCTCACTGTCTCATTAAGTCTCTTATTAGCTTAGGATTCCTGGTACTTTTAGTACAGGGTATTGTTTCTCCTTTGCAGTATGCACACACTGTTGACAATTTCTGTAGTTAAATGTGCAGTTATATGTAATATTAATTTTATTGTTGTTCTTGTTGATGTTTTATTTTTTTTAATATAGCGAGGGCCAGAAGCAGACATGGTGTACATGGGAGATCTTGGCAACTATGATCTCTTGAAGACTTGGGTTTCTGACAAGTGCATTCCTCTGGTTAGAGAGATCACATTTGAGAATGCAGAAGAGCTGACTGAAGAAGGACTTCCATTTCTTCTGCTGTTTCACCATCCTGAAGATACTGCCAGCATTGAGCTTTTTAAATCAGAAGTTGCTAAACAGCTCATTCAAGAGAAAGGTAAGCCTGGAACCCCTTTTTAATCTACTGTAGGTAGGTTTTTAAAGGTTAAGTCTGCATATGAGCCAAGTAGCTCATCGGGTCAGAGCTTATCCTGGTTTCTTTAGCATGAAGCGACTAGAGGAATTTCTGCTCCCCGGGATGGGATGCTAGTCCATCCCAGGGTTACCTCCAGCATCAAATTTGCTGGTACCCATTTATACATTAGGGTGGAAAGAGGTATTGTGAGAGTAAAGTGTCTTGCCCAACACAATGTTCCCTGCCAGAGCTTGAACCCACACCACTCGATCTGGAGACGAGCACACTAACCATGAGGCCACTGCACCTCCCTATACTACTGTGGCAATGATTTTTACCCTTTAAGCCTAAGATTGTAACTTTAATAATTATTTGCCTTTTGCTGTGAAGTGATGGATGTCGCACCAGTACACAGAGTTTCTTGTTATGAACATGTAGGACCATAGTTAAGAGAAATCAAATGGTATGAGTTTTTTCTTCACCTGTTTCATTCTCTCCTCACTTCCTGCATGCTTTGTAAAAAGGTTATAAGTGGTTAATTAATGATTACAACAAGTTATCACATCTTTTTGCATTGCTTCTTTTATCATCACTGCCTAAAACCATTAGTTCTCAACAGCAGCTTTCTGCCAGCAAAATGTTTCTTCAGTCACAAAGCCACCAAGACCAAGTTATTGCCTCAATGTAGCATACATGTAGGTCTGTATGTTTGTAATTTTTTATTTTTTATTTTTTTGCAGGAAGTGTTAATTTTCTCATCGCTGATGGCCTGAAATTTTCTCATCCACTCCACCATCTAGGGAAAGGACCAGAGGTATATAGGGATTACAAAAACTCAGTTAATGATGATGATGATGATCATCATCATCATCAGCTTGAGCATTTTACCATTACTGCCGCTAAGAAGTCTTACAGTTATTAAATACTTTTGAAAAAAAATTGTAAAGCATCCATTTCCTAGTTGGAGTTCGCAATCATTGCATGCTGTGGTTCAACAAGCATAGACGTGCAAATAGATTCCACAATCATAGTTTGCTTGATGTTTGTGCAGATGTTGTGGAAAACCTGGGTCATTTACACTGAATTTGAGTAGTTTCTAGTCATACAGGTAATCTACCAAAACATGTCCTTGCAAAGATTTTAAGACACTAGATTTCAAAATAATTTCTTTAGGAGGGAGAGGCTGGTTTCATGCATTCTTGGGTAGCTGTGTGCACTCTGCCGTGGCCCCCTATTAATGTCTTTTCAGTCTACTTAAAAGTGTAGTGACAGGTCTCCATACAATGTATCCTCCACAACTGGTACCGTCCTCTTGTCAAATGACTGTTCATCATGTTATATTTTCAGGACCTTCCTCTTGTTGCCATTGACAGCTTTAAGCACATGTATCTTCTTCCAAAGTTTGATGATATCAAGTAAGTGCAAAAACTTGAAGAAACCTTTGCTGCTAGAGCAAATTGCCACTGGTACATTACACAATAGTTTTTTCAAACCTCCTGGTAACTGAAACCAAAACTTGTTCCCTCCCCTCAGTTGAACACTGTAATTTTACCCCTTGATTTCTCCAATTTCCTGATTTTTAAATCAATTTTCATTTGCCTTCAAGGTTGGAAAGTAGGTATTTACGAGATTTTTAAATTTCTTGAGTCGGTTACGAGATAAGGAAAATGTGCCAGTAGAGGGGATAAGACTTCCTTTAATGTGATTAGATGCTTGAAGGTGTAACAAGCAGCTTTTAATGATAAGAGTCATATTTCTTCCCTCAAAGACCAGCAGTCACATGGTGTAGCCTGTTGTAACCGGTTTATCACTGTGGTGACTTCTGTGCCACTAACCCTCTGTATAAGTATGTACAGTGTATGGTGGATAATCGAGTAAGGTACTAGGAAAGATTTTGTTTGTTCTAAGTGCCAATGATAATGTTTTTGTCATTTGTAGGACACCAGGAAAGCTAAGGAAGTTTGTTCAAGATTTGCACTCCGGAAAGCTTCACAGAGAGTTTCACCATGGACCAGATCCTGA
Organism: Orbicella faveolata; assembly: GCF_042242905.1. Lineage (NCBI taxonomy): Eukaryota > Metazoa > Cnidaria > Anthozoa > Scleractinia > Merulinidae > Orbicella > Orbicella faveolata. The sequence continues at coordinate 1,204,092 of NW_028301542.1, read as the reverse complement.
ACAGGAACAAGAGCAAGAGGTAGTAACATTGTCCACAATCTGTGTCAATCTTTGTTCATTCTTGGTTTATCCCTACCCTATTAAAATTTTTCTGTATCTCTCAAAAAAAAATTCAATGGATTGAGATCATGAATTCTTTCATTCTATTTAGGATCCCACTGCTGACCAGACTGATGATAACACAGGAACAGAAACAAATCAAGGTACAGAAACTGAAGCTGAGACAGGCAAGACAGGAAGAACTGGAAGCGGATCAGGCAAAAAGGAACAAACCTCACCGCCAGAGACAGTGTTCAAAAAACTTGCTCCAAGTTATAACAGATATACCTTACTCAGGGATGAATTGTAATAGAAAATGTTTAATACTTAGCTGTAAATTTAATAAGCAGTATTTTTGAAAGAAACAACAAGCACAACAAGGGCAATGGTTGTGTTGTGAACTGGCAGTAAGAAGTAAGGGGGGGTGGCAGTTGTGGAGATTTAGGGGAGGGAGGGGAGGGGTTGGAGTCGTGTTATGCCCAGGTTGTCCAAGTTTTCCCAGTATGGCCATGTTTTTCAGTAGGAAACTGTCATCTGAAATATTATTGTTAGTCTTGAAAATGTATTTTGTTACTAAAAGGATAACAATGTCAGTTCAAACAGTTTTTAGCAGCGTTTTTAGAAGAGCTAAAAATAGGTTGCCAAAAGTGGCGCAAATTATAACTGTGTATTGGTAACTGAGAAGTGAGAACTTTCAGAAATGAAATCAAAGCACCCATTATCGACTGTTATCACTTTTATCCTGGGTAATCAATAAAAACAGATTTCCAGGTTGGAATTGTGATTCAACACCATACATTATATTTATGAGCAATTAAATGGGCAAATCATTTTCATTATAAGATCTTTAGTCTTAAGTAATCTATTGACATATACTACTATGTCAAGAATCAAAATTGAAAGATATTTCTTTGATGCTTAAAGTTTTTTTATTTCTATATATACAGTTTATTGTTTAGTGGAGAGTATAATGCGAGAAATCCAGCAAATCAATTTGAGTGGTTGTCAGTTGTGTAACTTGTTGTAGAAACTGTGCTGTTGTCCCTAGAAAGTGACATTGCGCAGTATTTTATCGTTATCTAGTGGGAAACAAAGTGTATTTTGCAAAATGGCTTACTCATGGCCCTGGTTAACTTAAAAAAAAACCTTGTGGTTTTTTTGTTTTTTCTTTCCCGTTCAGATTTTTGAGACGGAGGTGTGAGTATGACTTTTCAGACCAAGTGCGCATGCTCAAAACCGTCTCTTGTCACACCAGTCTCGTTTCCAAGCCCTTCACTTCTGTAAGACCAGGAAGAACGAGGGCCTTAGGAGCGAATTTGGGTTGAAATAATTCAAACGTCGCGCTCATTTTTGATTGGAAGAGAAGCCTGTCATATTTCATAAATAATGCAAACCAGCAAAAATAAACAAAGAACTTGCTTTTATGAATAAATGATTGGAACTACCAGACATATTTTGCATCTTTAACAAACGGTGCCTCTTCTATTCTTTTTAATTATTCATCTAGGTTTTATGCCTTGTTGTGTACTATTTTGTTAAGTGTGAGTTATTTATAAAATGACAAGAAATCTTGTCTGAAACCAAGCCTCTTTTGATCTAATAACATAATTTCCTATACCTGGGAGAAGACAATGAGATCTTCCCTAAACAAAACCAGTTATTCTTTGAACTAATAGTAAGTTAAAGTGACCTCTGACATAAATCTGAAAATCAGTGTTCTTTTGAGCTAATAAAATATCCTCTGATACCATAATGGTGAATCCAGTTCATTTTGCATGGAGTACTGACACTACATGTTCTGGAAAAAATTAGACGTTAGATTATATTTTCTTGCCACAAAACTTATTTCTGTGTATGTGAACTATTTGTCGATAGATCGAAAGTAGCCCTTCGTTGGTTTGGTCGAAAGTCGTCACGCAACGTACTTTGAACAACTGGGCGCGAGAAAAACATTTCATGGATTCTGCCTGATGCATTAGGCCAAGACAGGTGTTTGAATTCTTGTGATTGGTTGTAAGATCAGGTAGGGAAACTTCAAACACGCTTATCCTGTCAACAAGACAAGAAAAGAAAGAAAACTTATTTCCACAAAGGAAAACTATTTACTATTGTAATAAAGCGAGTTTTTAAGGTCAATCGCAGGATGTAGAAAAAAAAAATAAACATCAGTTCCGACATTCAGTTTGAAATCGCACAAAGTTACATTCAACCTCGTTCCCAGGTCTACCTTCCTCCCGCCTCCTGGAGCAAGAGAAAGACCCTGGGAACGAGGTTGATGTCACAGTTCGAAGAGAACAGATAGCGATCCTCAGCAAGTCACATTTCTTTTGTCTCGTCGTGATACTCATTGCTGACTCTCATGACGGCCTCATACCATAGGCCTCCACTGATGGTAAACGTGCGAAGTGGTGGTGGAGTGTTGTACTTGAAGACATGAGGCTGATCGGGCTCGCACCAACACCTTTTGAAACGATCGTATTTCTTGATATCTCCCCAAAAGGGACGCTTCACTTGAAATTTCACCTCAAGTCGCGTTGCGTTGCCTGGAACAGTGACAGACTTTCCGCTCCCACGAACTTCTTGTGTGTTTCTTTTGCCTTTTAGGAAATAGCTGACAATCATGTTGGAGATCCAAGCACCCTCAGATATATATTTCACTTTGCAGTCTTCTGGTTCATCACTGACATTTGATTGTACGGGGACGACATCTTCATGATCAACAACTGTGCTATGCCTGACAGTTTCATCGTCGGATTGGTCACGGACGCCATCTTCTTCAAAGATTGTGCTAAGCGTGGCTCCTTGATCTTCCTCCGGGACAAGTGGCTGGTAGGAAAACGAGTATTTGCTATCGTTTCTCCAGTTGATCCGATGCTCGTTGTTTTCTTCAGATAACTCCCGTCTGACTCTTCCACGAGTGATATGTTCGTTTTCACAGTCCACACGGGGTCCGATCACGCTCGTATCATCATCAACTGAAGGAGTGATGAGCTGCTGAGAGTGCTCCTTCTTTACCCGCTTGTCAACTTTGAATTCGCTCCACGCATGCGATGCAATAGCACTACCGCTTTCTTGAACAAGACCTTTCACGCTGCTAACAGCCACATTCTGGACTCCGTCCACCAAGTGCTTCCCGGGGCTTCGATTTTCCACAGAATCGTCGAGTCGTTCCTCAGTAAACTGAGTGACAGAACCCATGACCGCCTCCGTTCCGTTTTCGGTTAACGCGCGAGGAATTCTTTGGGCGAGAATTTTGCCAAGACGTCTTGCTCCAGTGAGTATAGCAACCTGTTCCCCAATTTCTCCCTCGAGGTTTGCAGTGGCTGCAGATGCTTCAATGCCAACAACGGACTTGGTTACAGCACCTCCAGTTGCTCCTGCAGCAGCACCCACAGCAGCCCCTAATACCGCATGACCAAGGACCTGCTTCCATGTAACATTCTCTCCATCCGCAAACTTCCTGCCAGCATCTGTGGCAAGGGATGATGCAGCTCCACCCACAGCGCCACTTCCGGCTCCAATTCCTACGTACTGCCCCATTGTGAGAGCAGCAGACTCCATGGCGGCGCCTCCGAGGCCCGCTACTCCTGCTGTGATGCCTACAGCCGCACCTCCGGTTGCAGCTCCACCCACAAACCCGATCCCTGCTTTGATCAGCCATTGCTTTTTGTCACACTCATCAACAACGGACTTTCTGCTCACAGTGTGTTGTAAGGACTGCAGTCCAGCTCCAATTAATCCACCTCCAAGCACCCCTCCAGTGGCTACTAATGCTGGTGTCGCTAATCCACCTGTGCAGACAGTTAGGGCAATGCCTCCAATTACAATTCCAAGTGACAAAGCAAACATAATCATTCTATGCTTGCGGGATTTCTTTTGCTCCTCTGTGACGCATTCGGGCCAAAAAATTGCTTTGAAGCGTTTTAGTGACAACCAGCCATTGTCGTAGTCAGCCTCATTGTGGTAACGTGCTCTCTTTTCTTCATCCTTGAGAATTTCATGTGCTATTATTATCTCCTTTGCATTCTCATCATCGCCAAAATTTTTATCGGGATGCCAGCGCTGTATTTCTCTCTGGAACCCCCTCTTGATGGCTTTGATTTGGTCTTGCTTTGGCATTTTTCGAACTTGCTTCATGTCTAAACCCAAAATCTCATACAGATTTCGTCTACCGCTGGTACTTTTCAGTTCTTTGTCTCGTTGTACTTTTCGTAAACATATTGTTTTCTCTTCTGGGAAATCTTCCAGCCTTCCCTCAGAGATATCAAGTGACTTAGTGATCTTGAGTAATTTGTCTTCAGTCCACTCCTCAAGTTCTTGGAGGGTCTGCTTTGATCGACGGCCATCTTCAAACTTAATAGCCTCGAGCTTGAACTTGAAACCCTTACTGCTGCGATGAAGGTACTTCCCGCCGTTTGGTTTGATTATTTTTGACTCGAAGGAAAGCCAGCAAATGAAATCCCATGTGGGATAAAGGTAGAGAGTGACCTGTGCATTGCTTGATTCGTTTACGATTAACAATGATTTATACCTTTCTCCAGCTATATCTGACATGTCACTTGCTGCAATAGAAAAACAAATAGAGTTGCATTATTGTAATTCCACGAAAATCAACAGAGCATTCCAAGATGATTCCAATAATAATTCCCTCGGTCTTTTTTCCCTTAATCAAGATCTTAATTAATGTTTATCCATCTTTAACCAACCTAGGTTATCAGTTTATCATCAGGATGTCTGCCGCAATGTTGCAAATTAAAATATGGACGCGAACAGCTCAGTCAGTGGGAGCGAGCTAGAGCTCGAGGAAATGGAGCTTTTCCACTTCACTTCATCTGTCAGTCTTCGGGATAAACAGATAATACGATATCGCTCTTTAACAAATGTCTTCGATCTCACTGGGTTTACAGCGACAAGAAATCAGTCCAGCAAATTAAGGTAGTTTGCCTGTTTCCTTTACTTTTGCGTACGATCTCATTGCATTCCGACACTGATGCAAATAAAGCCAAGGGGCGGCTTAAATATTCTGCACAGACGTAACTGCTGTATGTGAGTCAAGAAACCTGTTTGTCAAGCTGATTCTACTTGGCGGTGCATTTACGACAGACTGACTAGAATAATCAAGACGAAGTTGCTACTGAACTGCTATTCTGTGCATGCTGGCCAAGAATTGCCATGCGAACGTCTGGGGGCGAGAAGCTAGGATTTGATTTACATGTACATAGGAAGTTGCGTTTGAGTTCACCGTGACAACGTTGGTATTCATCCCTTCACAGATACATAATTATAGACTGACATCTTTCTTTAGTGTATATAGGTAATTTATATCAGGGTGGACAGAGAGGCCCTGCTAGAAGCAAAAGCACCTGATATCGAAGCCAAGACGACTAATTCGCTTTGAAATTGGACAATTTCCTACGTACTCTGTAACCGATAGTGACGGCGTCTCCTGGGGGGGTACTCCCAGAAAAATCGGGTGGGGGTGTGCGGCCCGCTTCCCAAAACCCTTATCCTATTTATGACCAAAATCTGCGATATTCCCTACCCTATTTATGACCTGACCAAAAATTCAAAACCCTATTTATGACCTAAGCCTTAAATCAAAACCCTGTTTCAGACCTGCGTTATAATAAGTTCCCTAGTTCAGACCAATGTTAAATTACCGTAAACGTAATTTGTGAAGGGCTTTTGTTGATTTTCTTTTCGATAATGACGAAAAAGTGGCTTCTTTTTAAAAACATACCCATATCAAGGCTGGGGTGCAAAAACCATACCCTATTTATGACCAAAATGGCCAAAATCAGCGAAAATCGATACCCTATTTATGACCAAAACAGCTGAAAAACCATACCCTTTGGGGCCGCACATACCTATAGCCCATATGGGGAGAACCCCCTCCCCCCCGGGCGGCGTCTATGCCGGCCTACTGTATAAACAGTGGGAGTTTCTGATATTACCGACAGTTTTTACGTTCAAATTAGCTATAACTGGAAAGAGTTTTCCTCCGATCTCCCACATGTGAGAGACTTCTTGTGGAGAGAGCTACCAGAGGCGAGCGATGTATATATATATATATAAAAAAACGTCTGCCCACAACTCATTCGCAGAAATAAGCAATGTTCAAAAGCAACACCTTACCTTAGCTTGATCTCTTCAAAGTTTTCTCTCCCGTAAACTTTCTATTATGAAGTAAGTTCCTTTGAGTAACACTTGTATAATTCTTGATTACGAGTTAATCAGAATAATCGCAGAACCGTAAGATTGGGAATCCTTTATTTTGAATTGACTATACATTAATTCCCTAGGAAATTAATGTGTTTGATCCATGACACGTGATACGTTCTCCTCCAATCGGAAAACTTGTTTGAGTTGGCTAGCTCAAGTGATGATTCTTTTGGTACAAAGTCGATTTATTTACTTCCAACAGAAAAATGGGATTAAATCGAAATCACATGACAGATGACTGCTGCGCTTCTTCTGAATTTTCTGATAGTTGAACAGAATTTTTTTTAATCTTCGTTCCTCCTGATAATGGATATGAGGATGTAAATCAAAGAAGATTTGGTACGTGATGACAAAATCTACAAGTGTTTTTCTGTGGACTGGTTCAACTCTGTTTCATGTACGTTGGATCAAAGACAGGAATCAAACTAGTCAAATGATAAAATAAATTGATGTAGCAGAGACCGATACAATATATCGATTTCTTCGAAGTCTTGAGCAATCGATTGGTGCAGGGCAAACCAACATTCTTTTCCTTTGGTTCTTTAGGTGCAAAAAGGATCGCGGCCTTTAGAGCTGGGGATAAACTATAGGAACGAGAATGCTGGTCGCGCTTAAAGGTCTCAATCAAGGCATTTTGAGTTATTTTGGCCAAGTAGATATCTTAATAGCTCAAATTAATATAACGTGGATCCCGCATGCGCAATGGCAAGGTCGCGCGTGGCGAGTAAGGTTCCTCTTTGTGTCTTCACGCTAGCCTCACGTTTTCAGAATCCCGGGGATCCCGGGGGATCCCGGCTCTTTGGCGCACGAGAAAATGATGCTTTTAACTGGTAAAGAAGCGCAATACAACACAGTTGAGTTATGAAGATCTTAATCCGTTTCCGTCCAAATTTCAGCCGTTAAGAAAATGCGGCATATGTAGTAAACTTACAGGAACTTGCATCTAATCACGGCGATATTTCGATGCGATGAGTGTGATAATCAACCGAGTACCATCGTTTGTACATGAAATGCCGCTCCTACAACACCAACTATAATTATAGACACTAGAGCCTGTTCGCAAGCTATGGGTAACTCTATCCACCCGAAAAATCACTAACCCTGACTGAATAGTCGGATTTACCCAATGGATAACTTTATCTCCCTTTTGAACTACCTGACCAGATATATAGCTAGGGGTTGTTCAAAACTAAGTCATTTTTTATACCTTACACAATTACACTTTGTGGTTGAAGTTAAGTAAATTTAAGAAAATAAACAACAACAAAAGGTTTTTTTCCCTTAGAGTATATTATTTTATTTATTGAGCATTGCTGAAGTGAATTATTTCTGTCGTCATTGTTAATATCAGGATTCCGGACTTCGGATTCCGGATTCCGCCAGGATTCCGGTTCCGTATTCCATATTTTTTTCTTAATCTGTGGTTCACATGTACAACTTTATGTAAGTGTAACCCGTTGATCACTCCCTTAATAGTTTCAACGTTCTTATATACTAGTTTTTAACCAAACTAAATCAATATATTTGGGATTCTATCAATAAAAATGCATCTCACTAAAGGTTTTGACTTTTCAAGGCATTGAGATATATCAGGAGCCATAATCGGGGACGGAGACCGTAAGCGCGCGCCATTTCTAGTACTGGGGTTGTCCCCATGATATGGGACAATTTTTCTATTTTCAGAACAAATTGTGCCATCATGTGCGGTACACGCGCGTACACGCTGCGAGGATTTTTGCGGATGTACCGCAGGGAAATGGCGTCCAAAATTCCCGAAATGTTTTGACACTTTTGTCACACAACTCAATACGTTCATATCTGTTGGAATTTTCACTTCAGTATTTTCGTCGTAAGCTGCTCCAGTTTGAGTGAAGTACGGACAGTGTCGAATTTAGTATTGTCCCGCTTTATATCACTGACCAAGTTATGTTCCGCTGCTTCTTTTACAAGAGCCCCACATTACTCCACTCTACTGAAGTTTCACACATGTTGAACATTAACGGCTTTTCTATAACACAACAAAAAACTAGTTGGATATAGCAGCGTTTCAGGACTTCAAAATTTCCTTCCTCTTGCCACACGCTTGCGAGGATTTCGCCAGTCGATCACGACCGAAAAGTAAAAAAACATAATTGCAAGTTTGAGTTTCGCCTGAATTGTAAGCAACGCTTGATGTTTTATCAAGGCCCAATAAGTGACAATACGTTTATGTCTGTAGATGCTGCTCAGTTTTGTTTGTGTAAAAATCCAACAAATTGTCTGTTGTCGATGAATAAGAGCGCCCGCCGATGTGTGTTTTGTACAGTCAGTAAAACATGACAAATTGGACTCCCGCACTTTCGTGTGAAAACTTACATCGAACTCAGATAATATCTATAGTTTTTACATGTGTTTAAGGTTGATAAATATTTGAGAACATATAAGAAGCCTAGCTGAAAATATTTGAATACAGCAGAAATAATCGGCAGTTACGATGACGATTTCTTAATCAACTCGAACAACGATTTCAATTTTGTTGGCTTAGTTATCAAAACTCCTTGTCTATCTTATTTTCGCAGTGTAAAATTTCACTGTGTTAAAGAAACACACATGATGTTAGTAGCCTTTTGGCGTTGGTGGAAATTTTTGCAGCATCTCAGCACAAAAGACAAAGAAAGAAATCTTTGTCAAGATTTGTTGACGATTGAAAACACCGACTCGGACTTGAAAGTGCACGCGCTGCACTATGCAAATGAAGTACTCAAACACTTTTGCAAACTCGCCAAATAAACAGAAACAATAAGAAACTATCAATAACAGGTGCTGGTTAAGATTAAGCATTGTTTGAGAAACTCTCAAATTAGCTCGATACCAGAGTAAAGAGTTTTCTTTCATAATTTTTCTTTACAGAACAAACGCAACAGCTTACGCATTCAACCAGCACGAGCAGATATTATTCATTCACAGCGCGAAATTGAAGTCTTGTTTTCGACCCTGAAAAATTCACCTTTTCTATCAGCTCGGAGCATAAACCTATATGTAAGAGCCCTGAATCTTATTCATTGCCTTATTCCCTGCCATCGCTGTGAAAAATCTGCAAGAGAATCTCGCAACTCTCACCATTTGATCACGGAACGTGACAACATCCACGCGAGAACCCCCGACATGTGCGTGGATCCGCGCGGATATATGTCGTCATGGTGGCGCAATTTGTTCTAAAAATAGAAAAATTGTCCCATATCATAGGTGCGAGCGGATCATAAGACTTACTTCTCCGTCCCCGGTTATGGCTCCTGGATATATAGCGCCCTTAAGTGAACTAACTTTTAAATTTTTTCTTCTGGCTGAAACAAGTCACACGTATGTGGAACCAGAAAAGATGTTTCAAAAAGCCAGCTTTCAAATAGCGTCCTTAGTTATACAGTCAGCCTCACAATGCATTGTATTTATAACCAAACAAGAACCTTAATATACATATTATGACAGTTCAAAGCATTGTTTACCAAGTTTTCCCATTGGTACATACGCGATTGTCAAATTAAACCAGTCACATTATTGTTTTGACTAATCATGGTTTGACCGTGAATCTCCTGGAATAATCGTACAGAACTCGAGCCCAGACGGCCAACACAGCCATCGACAACAACCCAGTCGAATTGAAGGATCAAAGTTTGAGAATTTTTCCGGCGGTGGAGTATTAAAAGAGAATGTACCGAACAGCCCTGTCGAAGAGGAATGGAGGCAAGCGAAGACATGAACGAAACTGACGAAGCTGAAAGCCGTTTTGAACAAGAAAGCGTTCTTTCTGAATCAGGCTTTGATGAACTAGCTTGTAAGTAAAATATATATATTATTTTTCAAACAAAACGGAAGGTATGGCCAGTTTGTTTATCGCCATATTTGAATTTTTGTTGAGAAAAGTTAAAGATCATCGACTATGCGTTACCAGGTTTAAGAGCTTTCGTCAGAAGTATAATTATCATGGATTGTGTTTTAGCTACATCTGCTGTTTACAAATTTAAATTGTAATGGAAGAGAAAGTTGATCAGTGTGGTATCTCGCGCGCAAATTATAATCAAGATCTGTGTAAAAATATATGCTAAACAGACTGAAATTAAATATACGTCGTAAACTGGAAAGATTTCAGAAACATTAACGAGAGCCAAAGTCAACAATAATTTAAATGCAAAATCTAAGAGAATATTTCCTTGCTAATTGGCCCGAAAGTAAAACATTTCTCGCTTTGAACTTAAAACAGATCCGTTCTGTACCATGTTTTTGCAGTGGTTTTGTACCCTGTTTTAGCGAGTTTTAATTAAAAGACAAATATAAACGATTTTGCGGTTCACTAATAAGTTTGATAATAGAAGACATTGAGCTTTGCTTACCACATGTTTACACGCAGATTTTATTCTTTATCGTTTATATTTAATAGCTGCACAGTAAACGGTCTTGAAATATATTGCACTTCGCTAGACCGCATCTATCGAAAAGAATCATTACGGCTCGCACAAAAGGCCGCGGCATTTTGCCAAAGCACAGTCAACAGCAATTTCAGTGTTTGAGAATATGATTCAAAAGGGTAGTCAAGTTTGTTACGAAACGGATTGAATATCGTTGGCAGGATAAAGTACAAACACCAAAATGCGATATTTTGCAAACCAAGTTATGTCTGAAGATTTTGCAAACGGTTTTCGAAACTGGTTTTGGGGTACGAGTGAACAAGATCAATTATTTCATGGGAGCAAGGGATTACTTTTCTCTTTTTTACATTTATTTGAGGGAACTGAAGGGAGTTTAAAATTAAAGCGAACTTTAGCGAAAATGATGAACAAGGGAGAGGACGCATTTTTTTAAGCTTCTGTGATGACGAAGGGTATCATATAGTCCTTGGTGGGAGGCCCTCAGTTTACAACCAAATGTTTCGGTCTTGCCGATCAACTCAGCCGCCGGCAAATAAGAAAGACCTAGAAACATAAATTGTTTATTTTGGGGCACTCCGCTATCAATTCGAATGCAAAAAAATATATGGAAGACTGAAAATTGGGTGGAGATTGAGGAAAACAGTTTCGAATGTTTCTGAACTGAAGACAAGATATCCAGGAAATGGAATAGAATATTCATTCTTTAGCACTTGAGATCTTGATTTCTGAGTTCTAGCATCTTATTACTGTGTATGCATACCTAAAATGCTAAAAAAATCAAAATAACCTGCACGCTTCAAGCATGCTTTTATTGCCGGTCAATTAAATCCACCGAAAATATTAATTCGTGCAAGCGCAACTTCAAGCGCTCTCAGAGGGAAATCGACCTTACAATAACACATCACAAAATCTTCTCGGAAACAGTCTGCTAGAAAAGCTATATTTATTTTTTTGGGGGATAGTTGATGACTCTTTTGACAACTCTGATATATCTATCGACGATATTGTAGTCGGAGATAAAACAAGTCTGCAATTCTCAGAGCCTGAAAACCCAGGGAGTAGTCTCAATGGCGTACCACTGTACTGTCAGGTTTCACAAGACAAACTTGATCCATATCAATCCAGCTACAATATATTTTGTCTCGCAGGCGTAAGGTCTAACCTGTATGAGCTGTTGACAGGGTTCGGTTTCCTTGTTGTAAAAGAACGAATTACGACGAGATTAATAAATGCAACTAAGTCCATGACCTTTAAGAGTGTTAAGCTGAGTCAGGTTTTGGTCCCATATTGTAGGTCCAAACTAGAACTTAATTTGGATTTTTGTTTCAGTTGTAATCAGAGTCTATGCTTGGATTTCTGATACCCTTCTCTGGTGCACGTCGTTCTTTTGGATGTTTAGGAAACGTTCGTGAGCTTTTGTGTCCCTAGTAGTCCTAGTAGAAGAGTAAGGCAGATAGGTTAATTGTAAATCAGCAGATTTCGTTACGCTCCAAGACAAACGTTTGTCAAAATAAAACAATTATTTAGAATCCTGCCTCCTATTGGCAAAGCATGCGGCTTTGTTACACATCACTAAAGCCACAACATAAACTTTGTAAGTGGCATTTCCAGACAGTCAACGCATTCGTGCAGAAACTTAGTAGTTGCGTGGTCTTTTGAAAGGCTTAAAGCCGGTCGGCGGCTTCTGAATAATGTGCAGGTTTTGTCAAATGGAGGCTAGAAATGGTGAAGGCTGCTTTGAAGAAGAAAGCTCTCTTTCTGACTCAGGATTTGGGGAGCTAATTTGTAAGTATATAAAGATCTATTTATTAAGGTATTAAAACGTACTTGACTATAGTTTCGATGAGTTTTCCATGTAAGCGGTTTGGTTTACAATCGATCTTACAAGACATAGCCGTTTATACGAGGGCTAGACTACCCGATTTACAGTCAAACTAAGCAGTAAAACATAAACTTAAAGATTTTGTTTGATGATGGGATACGTGTTCAATTTGTTTACAAAAGGTTTTACGCTTCTTTGCTCATATGAAACGAACGTGACCTTTCTAAAATTTTCCGCGAACTCGTTTCTCACAGTCAAGGCTAAGATTATATTGCTTCAGTTTGGTTGCCGATGTTTTGTGTACGATACTTGGGTTTTACATAATTGAAACCAAGGATTTAATCCTTTAATATTAAGTCATCTTGAGTTGTATCATGCGTAGTTGAAACCGAGCCATGTTTGACATGCCAGATGAACCAGTGCACGAAAGCCAAGTCAGCAGTTGTGCCAGTCTCACAGTATTCATCAGTACAAATTTAAAGTACTATGTAAACTTGCGAATTGGAAAAAGCAAAGGAGAGAAAGAAATCAGTAGAGCAGCTCTTTAATTTGTTTCAGTCAGTAGCTCTGACGTTTACTTTTCTTAGTTCATTTGTGAGTTTATTACGTACGTGTGCACAGTAATCTCTGGAGCATGACTAAATAGGGACCCACGCTTCTTCAGTTGAATTGTGGGCAATAACAAGACAGACAGACGTGCAGTGAAACACGCGCTTTCGACTCGGTTTGTTGTCTTCCTGATTGAAAACTAACCGGAAGTCATACATTAAGGCAACAAGGACTGACAGTCAAAGCAGTTTTCTTGATACGAATGAACAGGAAGCAGACTATTTTTCAGACATTGCAGGGTCCCATTTCTTGTTAAACAAAAGCAGTTAAATAGCTAGCAGATTGGGCGAATCTCCGAAGATATCCGGCCTATAAGCTTGCAGCTGTATTGTTTGAAGCGGATATTTAACAAAACATTCTGAACTGTCAACTTTCTTTGTCGTGCCAGGTTTTTTCAATGTTAAACGTTATGTTTACAACCCTGTCCTAATGGAAGCGTTTTTTCGATCTGCAAATGTATGCGGCGCCAAGAAATAGCTCACTTTGTGATAGGCAGATATTTATAAAAACTGAGTGGCATTTCCAGACAACATCGCACAAACGCACTAGCGACGAAACCCTCAGATTTAGACCTAAGGCAGAAATTAGCTTGGAAACATATCCGGCCGGTCGTTTCTCGTTGCGGTTTTCTGGAAAACGCAAAGGTGCTGTCGAGTATAAATAATGGCGGTTAACGAAAATGAAGGTTATTTTGAAGACAAAAGCTCCTTTTCGGACTCAGAATTTCAGGAACTAGTTTGTAAGTAGAAATTTTAATACAGATATTTTCCGGACCAAATAAGGTCACTACGATTTGGGAGCGGTTTACATGACCCGGCTATATACGTGTGTGGCAACCAGCAGCCCTATTGTGTTTTATGTGCGCTCCTGAAGTCAGTATTTACAATTTATTAGATAAGCTGTAGATAAAGTCAATACTGAACAAATAGTTGGTTTCAAAACCGATTTCGCTGTTTTCCTACGCCGGCTTTTGGGCCAGTCTCGGAGCACTCAAACAGTCAAATCTATACCAGAAAATATTACCTTAAATTACAGGGAAACGTGAATCATATATACAAGTAGAGACATCCAACTTTAGCCGGAAAGAAACGAGAAAATGAAAGCTGACGGAAAGCCATGCTTCGCTTTGACACATGTTGGCAAGAATCGTTCTATAGTTCAACCCGTTGACAGATATCTGGTTTTCATGCTTCCGAATTGAAATGCAAATTCGACCAGGACTCAGATCTGTACTTTAATATATATATAACATCTGCTATACACGCGTGAATCCAAACGAACTACGAGAGTTATCGCTTTTGCGTTTTTTGTCGACATGGTAGACCTTCTTGCAATAAAATATGCTTAAAAGCTTTCAAAATTAACCGACATTTAGACGAAAAACTTGTATTTGTATTTTTTATTTCTCTGGAAACGTTCTGTTTGTCCAGGTGAAAATGGAAATGACTTTCTGTCTAAGCAGCAAGCAATTACCAATTGCGGAACATCTGGAAACACGCAATGAAAAAAAAAAGCAGGCAAGTTTCGAAGACTTATTCGCTCGGTGATAAATCGCCCAGAAATGTTTATAGCTGATTTGTGCAAGAAGCCTGTGTCACACAGACAAAGGGTGGTCAATCTGTGATCTGACTACATGAGGCCCAGGTCACAAGAACAAGAGTTTGTTCCGTTTTTGGCAGATCTTTTTTTTCGATTCTTTGTTCTCAAAACACTCTCCTTCGGCAGCCATTGGCTCCTTCCAGGTTTAAAATGCTGCAAATGTATGGACGACCTTTGAATCTACTTCCCCCCCCCCCCCCTCCCGGTACATTTCTTACTGTTCCATGAGATCGAGGCACCAAGAGTGTGATGTATTTTACACAGCGCGTGAACCCAATACATGGCCAATCTCGGTGGCAGTTTGTTGCATTCCTTCGTTTTTTAGCCGGTTTTGTTTATCTGTTTGTTAATTCAATCACAGCAAGGTAGTATTGAAAGACAAGTCCTTGTTCTGAACGTTGATTAGGCGAAGGAAACCCTGTTTCCAGTGATAGTTACTCACAGGAGTCATTTGCCGGTACGTACATTTGATGAAAGCGACGCTCTCTTGCTGATATATTCGTCTTGAGCGACGGTTCTAGCCTGTTTCGAGGTCTTCTTTTACACTGAAGAACGGCAAAACTGGCGGGCTTGGAAATTCTGAAACAATCTTCGTTTATACAACATGGCGAAACTACTACTTCAATGGAGGAATGTGAAACGAAAGAGCCCCAGCAATATACTGTCGTCAACAGCAATACAAACGACGAGGACTCGTTTACCTTAGAACACACAGACGATATTTGTTTTCAAGAAGAAACTCTATCTAATTCTGATAATCTGGAGGTGGAAAGTGGAGTAGAAAGTGCTACGGGAGATGTAACCGAAGCAGAATTGCTTGAATTGGGTTTCACTTCGGACTACTTCGACTACGCTGGTGAAAATTTGTCTTTTTTGCAACTGGGTGATCTAGATTTAACGACAGAACAAGCGCAGGAAACCTTGAAATATTTCAGTGAGTACAGTATAATCTTCATGCTTTAAGTTTATTTTAAAAACAGTTTTATCTAGAATTCTTCGAAATTCGAGAAGAATCGATCAAGATTTGTAATCATGGCTTATACATTGTATCATCACAATAGCTATAGCTTATGTAATGCTCCATATTTACGATGGAGTCCAATACTGAAATTTATTTCACGGATATTTAAGTTACTTCATTCCTGTTTTCCTTTTTTCTTTAACTGTGTAAACGTTTCAACTTGTTGCCATCTTCAAATTTCTGTTCACATCTGAGTTTTGTACAGTTCGAATTTTAACTTCAAAGACAAAACATCAACCAGCTTCTGACATGTTCAATTCAAAATAAGTTTTTGATTGTATTATTTTCCCCAGTTATGCAATCAGCTGTTAAATATTGATTTGTCGCACTATAGGCTAATATATAATTTTGATATAAATAATGTTATCAATAATGCTTACATGTAAATTGAAAGTTTACAATCCCAGATTATATATAATTTACAGTTTTGTTAATCCTTTCTTTGTTCGCCTTGTTCGTCAAGTGTTTACTGTTTTCTATTGAAGCAGATTATTTTTGTTTATATTTGAGGCATTCTGTTTAAATTTTGTTTTCGATCCAAACAATCTCTGATCAATTAAAACTGTTACCATTTTCTCTGTAGCTCTACTCAGATATCATTATAATTACTCTTACAAAGTTCATGGAACATGTTTCCAGTCTAAAGAAGACATAAAGGGCTTTTTGTTCTCTTTGTTATCGAAATATTGTACCTTTAGACTCTCATTCTCTCCGATCATGTGTATGGTACAGCTGAACCTTCTTTTAATGGAGTCTCTTAGACCTAAAATATTGCTGCTTGCAGGAGGTTAAAAATGTAGTATGCATATTATGACACTATGACTAAAGCAGACATCATCTCTTATGAGAAGCGAACAAATTTTCAAGAGCATAGCTGGAGAAAAACTGTGAGCTTCGAGGAGCAGATAACGTTCAAGGTCAAAATTATAACCGACCATATTTTTGTGCCAAGTGGAGGATATTGTGTTTATTATCCTTCAGATATTTTTCACAACACGCACGGTTTTGAGAATTGGGAATTATCACTTGGATATTCCGCTGAGGCATATTCAGTCATGTGATGTATTTCAACCAATCGTGTGCGAGCAAAAATATTTCATGGCTTATAATGTTCAATATTTGTAAACCTTATTGTATCATTGTGGTACATTTCAGTGGCATACTGGCTGATTTTGGTTGAGCCATGGTTCATATTTAGTGAGACATACATGTAGTTTAGCCAAAATACAGTGTACTCATTACTTGCAGGACCAAATGAGCCTTATATGCCACCAAAGCATACCAAAAAGGTACAATTAGTTATTCATTCTGCCCAAATTCAGCAAGTGAACATGATTTTATAGTCATACATGTACCATGCCTTAGTAACTTGATATTGCAGGATAGTAGACACAGCTCCTAATTGGCTTATTGTAGATTTGGGTGTGGTAATCTCTGATAACATTCAATATCCTTAAATTCAACCTTTTTACTGATGGTATATTAATTATTGCTAGGAGAAATTAGATTTTGGTCACTTGATATCTAAAGAGGTGAAGCTTGGATGTATGCGATCACTGCAATTAGTATTGTGGTGTACTTAAAACCACTAATTCAACCCAAAACTTAACATATCTGTGTTTGTGGTTAAATTGGAGTATTCTTGTGGTTAATGTGACAGTCATGTCTTAAAATGTAAACATCAAAGAAACTTAATATTTGGCTGTACACTGTAAGGCTGTTGTCATTAGATTCAAAATGCAGTTTTCATTTATTTTCAACTTTGTTCTTTTGCATTTCTCAAAATGTGCATCAAAAAACTACAGAATATTTGCTTTAATTTGTTTCACTTGGTCTCCAGCATTGCTTTGTCACCTTAACTGTTTTAAGAATAGACTAAGGTCTCTTTTAGACTTAATAATTATTATTTAAATTTTATTTATGCTGTTTCTGATGGCAGCTGATTTGATTCTGTGAAATTGTTTTTAAGCACCTCCTCCAATAACAGTGTGAATGGTACTGAATTATTAATAACTTTCAGCTAGTGCAAGTCAGTTTAAAGAGAAATTATGGCTGTGCTGTTATACAGTTATTGAAAAGTATGGGGCTCAAAGTTCTCATTTACACATAAATTTGACTGTTATAAGGAGAAAAATGTTTTGGTCTTCAACATCTTATTTGAAGCTTGAGTTGGCAAGTTGAGGATGAATAGTTCACATGCAAGCATACATTATTGAGGCAATAGAGTGTTAAATGAAGTGCTTAATTTCAATAAGAATCATGCAAAGTTGATTTTATGAATTTTCATCCCGATGGATCACCAAGGTTAGATTTGTTTGCAGATCCATTTATTACAGTATGTAATCTACTTTGTAGATGATAGAAATAATTTCTCCATGTTCCCCTGTTTAAAATTTACTTGTCGATTATAATGTAGGTGATTAAAGTGAGAAAGCTGTACATGAAATAATTATTTGAGTAATATAAGAATAGTGCACAATATCCTTGTGGTATTGGCTGGGCTTTTATATATTTTATTTTAGTAAGTTAAGTCAGAAAGTTGGAAATTTAAATTCAAATGGAGTAATAGTAAATAACATTGTGAGTTGTCTAGCACAATATTATTGTAACGATACCACTGCAGTGTTGTCTGTTAATTTGTTGGTAAGTTGGAGATAAAATTGCCTGTAAATCTAAAAGTAATGTGAAAATTAAATGATTTCAGATTGCATGTGGAAAAGCAATATCAGTGACCTATGTAGTACATGCATTGTTAGTGATGTTGGCTTGACTTCCATCCACAATAATTCGGTGGTGATTTTGTATTATATTATATTTGTGATGGGTTACTGAGACTTCAGACTTTTATTTGAACTATCTCTTATTAGAGACAGACAGGGTCAACCCAAATTTTTGCAGTAGCCAGCTTTGCTGTTAGATTAGGTGGTTATAATTCTGCCATGTTTTTCTAAAGAATCTGAAGAATATCCCAGTAGGGGAACCAGCCAAGAACTGACAAGATCTATTTCTGACAACCTTGATTCTAATGTAAACATAAGTACCTAAACGTGAGTAACATGGTGGCAAATACAAGGTGTTCAGTGTTACAGTGATTTGAGATATTATTAATAAGTTATTCTTTTCAACTTTTGCAGCATTAGCATCAGACCGAACGAACCAGATGACCAAGACACACAATGATCTTGATGCCATTTTGCAACTCTTGCAAGAGGTGTGTTGCATTTTTCTTTAGTAGTTATAGTTTAAGGGTCTGTGGGAGGTGCACTGGCTAAATGGTTAGTGCACTGGAAAATCAATTGTGAAATCTTGAAGAGTTCAGAACAAAGATCTACAAATGTTAATGGTAAAAATGTAAATTTATACTTGTCATGAAGAGAAAATCTGTATGTGTTTTCAAGATGAAGTTCTGATAAGACTTAAGAAAAAAGGGGTCAAGGCTGCATACCAGCCAAGTGGCCCATCAGGCGGGCGCTTTCACATATCTCCGCTTACTGTGGATGGGATGTCAGTCCATGGCAGGGTTACCTCCAGCAGTAAGTTCCACCCACCCATTGGGTGGATGGAGGCACTGTGAAAGTACAGTAACCTGTCTTGTCCAAGAACACAATTGAACGTCCCAGGCCAGGTTTCAGACCCAGACCGCTCTCTCCGGAGGAGAGCATACTTTACCATGAGGCCACGGCACCTCCCCTTAATAAGACTTGGGATTAATTTTCATTTCATGTCTTTTTTTTCCACAGAAAGAGAAAGATCTTGAGCTTGCAGCACGAATTGGGCAGGTAGGTGTATGAATATATCACTGACATGCTTGTAGAAATTGTTGTTTAACTGTGATGCTTACATGTACATTGTTTAATTACAGTTTTTGCTTAAAGTGATTTGAAATTCTGTCAGATATCACTATTTTTACTTTCCATTTTGTCTTTTTTTGTAGTCCTTACTGGAGAGGAACAAGCAGCTTTTGGCAAAAACACAAGCATTTGAGAATTTTGTTGCTGAATGCGACGAAAAGGTCTGTGTTCTATAAATTTGCAATGACAGAATTCAACTAAACTTTTTCCATACAGATGCCTCTTCACAGTAATTTAGTAACATGCAACCATTTATTTGTACTCACAATTTATAAAATAATTACAATAAACATTAAATTAGTATAGAGTACTGCCTGCCCAAAATAACCATAAGGGCTAAAAAGAATGGGCAGACATTAAGTTACAGATTATTTATACAGTTATCGGTCGGTAACACACTTACACACACACTCACAAATATAAAGATACAAACAGAATGGAAACTTACAGCGGAACAGAATATATCCTTATGAGTTAATTAAAATAATTGTAATATTTAATATGAATCGATAAAGTGTGTTTTTAATTTCTTCTTTAATTGAAAATCAAGTAATTTTTTGTTAGACTCATGAAGAGAATTCCAGATTTTAGGCCCCTGATATCTAATGTTGAAGATCCCGAAATTAGTTCTGGTTTTGGGCAATGAATAGGATTGTTTGGAAGCAAGTCTCATATTATAGGCATGAATTTCATTAACTGTAGTAAATAATGATTAAAAGCGGATGGCAATTCTTTATGATGGAATTTATGCATAAAGATTGCAATATTTAAGACATAAAAATCAGGGAGTTTGATTATAGTAAGATATTTAAAAATTGGACTAGAGTGAGCATCAAATTTAGAGAAAGTTATTATGCGCATGGCTTTTTGCTGTAGAATATGTAAAGGTTTCTGGGAGGTTGGATAAGAACTGCCCCGGGCGATAATACCATAGATGCACATCTTTACTCATAGAACTATACAGCACTTGTATGTGAAATAATTTAATATGTGCATTCCACCCTGTAATGTTATGCAGATACATAATATGCATTACTTTGTTAACTACATATAAAGCTCTTTTGATGAGCATTACATGTTCGTAGTGTAAATATTTGTTAAATAACAAAAAATGATGTGTGAAATGTGCATTGATTTATAGGAGACACAACTCCAACATGAAGTTTCAATGAAGAATGAACTTCTTCAGAAATTTCTTAAAGATCAGGAGTTTGAGGAGCTCTATCAATTGTCTCATCGTTCAGACGAAGACAGTCGTAGGTGGGTGTTGTCTTAGAGAGTCAAAATAAGTATATTTCCTACAGTACATGTGCCTGGTTGATAGGATTTGTGCACAGTATAGGTGGTTATTACTTAGATCAAGTCCTAATTTTTAGGATCTAGCTGTGTGTTTTATTAACAATGTGGATTGTTGTTATAAACTAAAAAAATATGGTTCTTATTGTTGGGTATTTTTTTAACAGCAGTGACAGCTCATGTAGGGATGATTCCATCTCCTCACTTCAACAGAAGTGCCAAGCGCTAGAGCAACAAAACACACATCTCATCTTAGAGGTACAATCACACTGTTTCCTCAGATACATGTACATCTAATGTGTACTTCAGCTTTTGTACAGCCAAGATGAAAATTCAACCTTAAGAAGTTGTCTCCTATACAGGATGATCTTAGCTTAGCCATAGTCATTAAATTAATGTCAGAGCCACTTTTAATCAATTTCTTGGAATTCCACTAAATGAAAAGAGGAAGTCACATGCATTAAGGTCCATCATTAAGGGCCATACCCCGCAACACCTGTTATGGCTGAGTATGCTTGATTGTCCCTTGATTCTATGGGTGAAATCGTTCGTTGTTGATAGAATTCACCAACAAAGTAACAAGTTTGCTACAAGTGTGGAGAGATTTAAGACTGCTGTTGAATCAAAACTCAATGACAGCGCTGCTGCAGGGTTGTCAAAAGTTACTGGCTTCCAGTGAAAATCCTCAGATATATTTCTGTGTTATGGTCTCAGCCAGCCACTCTGCTGGGCTATTTCTCTGATTCTTAAGCAAAAAATAATGGCCTTACAACAGCTTTGGGCTACCTTAGCACAAGGAAATTTGTATTATGTACAGTGTGTGAGGAAAAGGTGGTAAAATCAGCTGCTTACAGCAATAATAAATCTAGTGCAAAACTTCAGGACAACTTGTCATATGACTTAATTGATAGGCTATCTGCATTGAATTGATTTTGTAGGCATTGCAGTTGAAGGAAGAAACAGCAACAGTGGAAATGAAGGAACAACAACTGGTGCTAGATTGTGTTAAACAACTAGGTGGGTGGATGGCAATGCAAACCCTCAAGTGTTAGCCAAAGGACAGATGATGTTAATGTTAAGGATAGTCCAGGATAGATAGTGCTAACAGAAAATGCTTCTTACTGGATAATAAGTGTTAATGGAAAAATCTACAGTTTTCATTTGAGTGTCAAAAGGTAATTGCTTTTGCATCAACTACGCTACACCATTGGTTTAAAAAAATTTCACCACTTTTTTCATCTAATCAGAAGTAAAACCAAAACCAATCATAACTTGTTCGCACATGTTTTCCCATGCTTTGTGTAAGCCACTGTAGTGTTCAAGTTTTGATTGGTTCACTGTATTGTCTGTGTCCTTTGTGATTGGCTTGAGTGATTACTGGTACTTTGGTTTTTGTTTTACGACACTCAATTGATAACCTCTCTATCCACTGGATAGTGATATATCTCCAGGGGTAGATAGCATTGCCCACCATTTCATCAATTGGACCCAGCTCAACAGTTCGCAAGAGTCTTGAAAAACATTCAACATGAAGGTGGAAGAGGGAGCGACAAAAATACTTGTACACCAAGACGAACAGACGTGGATTGTGAAGATGGATAATAATATTATGCATATGTACAAGTTGATGCCGTGAATCTGTCTTTTTGGCAGTCAGGCCATGAGAGATGTGTTTATAATGGGTGTTTTTGCTTTTTCTAAGCAGTTGAAGCTAAAGATCAGATATCCGGTTTGACTGATGAGATCTCCCGCAAAGCAGAGGACAACATCAGACAGCAGGTATGACTTAGAGATGAAAATATCAATTCTCTCGTTGATCACTATGCACTTCATTTCATATTAATTATGAGAATTTGTGATACATCTTTACATCAAAAGAATTTTCACTACAAGGAGAAAAAGAAGAAAAGGAAACAAAAAAGGGAAAAAAATCAACTGGTGCTTGACAATTTACTGAGATGTTCAACAGGAAAGTCACATGTACATGTCGATGTTACCTACCTGTATGTAACAGAGTTGCCACAGGTCAGGAAATGGTCAGGAAAAATTATTTAATACAGCTGATTTAAGGTCATTCCCCAGTACTGCATTGTGCATCCTTACTGCCCATAATTTATGGCGTCATTAGTGTGCGTTCACTGCTCCTTAACGAGCATGGGCACCCCCCTTTTTTAATTTTATAATTAAAGTTCTCATATGATAAATATTCATTGGGCAAAGTTTGGACAAAAATCTATCTGCAGTTTTATTTCAGGGGAATTACCTTAATACCATCGAAGGCTGGTAGAAACATTTGGAGTCACTATGATCTCAACGATATTTTTATGTAATGAAAATACAAATAGGAAAATTCTTGAAAACTTATCAGTCCTTATAAAGAAAGAATGGAAAGGATGGCTGTAAAATGAGGCTAGAAGTTGCTATTACATGTGCATCTGACATTCTGTATTCATTTGGTCAGGGAAGTTTTATTTTTATCAGGGAAAAGTCAGGGAATTTTGAAAAGTTATGCCTGTGGCAACCATGTTTAATGATTTTCTGTCTTTTTAATTATTAGGAGGAAATCACTCATCTAATCTCAACTGTTGTGGATCTGCAAAAACGTCACAAGCAGGTATGTAATTTATCATCAGTTTATTGACTGGGTGGGTATTACAGCCAAATATTTTCCTATCCAGCTTGACCTCACCCAGTTTTGGCCTTGATTTTGTTGGAAAGTGGTAAAAATGTCACGGTGAATGTTCTGAATTTTTTGGGCATCAGTGCTAAATGCTGGGGTGGTTCTAGGGGGGATTCGGGGGTTCAGCCGAACCCCTTAAATGTAAAATGTCTGACACATCATAACATGCTGACTTGGCCTCCAGGTTCCAAGGATGCCCCTGGACCCCCTACAGTAATGTATCTTGAACCCCTTCTCTAAAATCCTCCATCCACCCCAGAAATGAACTATTGACATTTGCAGAGTGGGCAGCTTTTTTTTTTCAACTGGCTCAAATCAATCCAGTGGTTCTACAATAATTGAGGCTGCTTGTTGTTTTCTTTGGGATTGCGTCAGCAGGACAGTATGGCTGTATGGGAAAGATTCCAAGGTGTAAATGCACATTCCAAACATTTTTACCTGAAACAAAGCAAAATTGTATGATTGTACAGTCACTACTTTAGATGAGCTCTGACTCTGAAAATGGCTTCTGCGACATGATTGTTGTAACTATTCCGCAGTATGATGAAAGTATTTTTCATTTCAGCTTTCAATGGACAATGAAGATCTGCAAAGTTTACTGAACTCTTCTCAAACTAATCAGAACCAACTTAAAACCAAGGTAACATTTCCTCATTTAGTTTGTGACTTTTTACTGCTGGGTCCTGTGGATGCTTTTGAACTCCTTGTGAATCTATTTGTATTGCAATACTCAATCCTGACTGTTTTATACCAGGTGGATGATTTACAAGATAAATACCATGAGTGTTTGGAGATGTTGATGGAAAATCAGGTACTAGTGAACAGAGTTCAGTCACTATTAATAGAAAACTCCTCTAAACTGGTAAACCAAGCTATTCTCTTCTGGTGGAACAAAACTGAATCACTAAATCCTTGTGGCAGTTGTAAATTTAGTTTAGGAATACGTCCATTGTGACGATGCGGTGTTATATAAGTTGTTATTTATATAAAAAATATCAATAAATTTGTAAATAATATTGAGGAGTGGGTATCAACTAACTGAGGATTTGCCGTGTCTTTTTCATCAGCAATAGTGTTCTGTCGAAGTTTGGTCCCCTGTTTTAACCCAAGTTCTTTCCTTTTCAGAGGGAAGTCAAAAAGTTAAACACGAAGATAGAGTAAGTGTCCTAAAGGCTTCAAAATAGCTTGATAATTAACCAAAAAAGACCATTACTTCACGCGTATAGACTTTAAGCAAATTTACGTATTGGTAAAATCTTGGAAACTGAGAATATATGGTGCAAATTGAATCTCAACTCAACCGTATGTCTGTTAAGAACAACTTTAGAATCTACGTCATTGTAGGAAAAATGATCTCAAATGGCTTTTCCTTGTCTTAAAACATGTATGTGTACAAATTGGTTGGGGATCAGTGTGATTGTAAAGTCACTTACATTTCTTTGATGTTAATATTTCAGGAGTGGGACTGGACCTAGCAAGATGTCACCCTCTTCTCAGCTATCTTATTATGTAAGTAAAGAATCATGAAATGTTAGATTCGCTTTGAGCAACCTTTCATGGTAAACTTGTATTTAAATGCAACTTTTAATAATGTTGATATCCAGTGGAGGTAGACAGTGACCTATTGGTGAAAAACAAGTTTTCAATCGTTGACCGACACGAGAAGGGTGATATTGTTTATGGTCCCGTGAGAGGAAAACAATAATATTAAGCATGGCTTAGAAGAGGATTTCATGTTGTGTTTGATATCGATCTGAAGTTTTTTTTTCCCCTAGGATTCCCGTGATTCCATTGCTCTGGAAATTGAGGAAAGCGTTAAAAGAGATCTGACTTCCCAGCAAGAAAAACGGTTAGGTCTTACTTTACACTTACGCTTGAAACTTGTCCTTGATTAAATAACGATAACTGTAAAAAGTCTGAATAAGGCTACTGGTCCATCAAGCCGGAGCTTATCTCGGTTCCCTTTGGCATGAAGCGACTAGGAGTATTTCTACTCCCCACTGGATGGGACGCTGGTCAATCTTACATGTAGGTTTAACACATAGCATCAAATTCGCCGGTACGCATTTATACACCTGGGTGGAAAGAGACACTGTGAGAGTAAAGTGTCTTGCCCAAGAACACAACACAGTGTTCGCAGCCGGGGTTCGAAACCGGACCGCTTGATGCAGAGTCTTGTTCGCCAACTATTAGGCCACCTCACCTTTACATAAGGTTATATGCGTCCTCACTTGACGAGAGATGACAGAAGGTGTAAATCAAGAGAGATTGTCGATCTTTTTTGTGAATTTGATCCATTTCTTGTTTGCAGAGAACACACAGCTCGTGTCATGGAAACTGTCCGTGCCATCAACGCTGGCAAAACTTCGAGAAGACCTCGAAAAATAGGGGTACATAATCACCAGAGCACAAGTTCTGCTAAGGATGGACCAGGCTTCAAATTCACACTATCCGACACCGCAGCTGAAACCCGAGGGGGAGGTGAAGGAACGAGTGAATCACAGGACGGGAACCCTGGGGCAGGTGTGTATCCAACTGTGATCAACTAGTGCTTTGTTTAGCCCAATATAGTGAAAAAAAAAAACAACAAACAAACAGATATACGGTTTACATCAGAACCCTTTTTCGAAAGACGTCGACTTGAATCTTTTGTACGAGTAAAATCTAGAGTGCACTGATTTCGAAATTTTGCGCAGTGTTAGCATGGGTAATCAAAATGGTGACGAGTGAAGTTAGGAAATAATTACGCGTGCGTTTTGTCAAAATTCTAATAATTTTCCGAGACTTTAGACGAGGGAGATTATTAGAATTTTGATCAAAGTTAAGTGAAGTTATTTCTTAATATTACGAGTATACCACCTGATTGCCTTTTAACATCATTGGCCACGAATACTTTGTTTACTGAGTCGAGAAATTTCGCGCCAAACGTTGCTATGGCAATTTTATAATTTCACATGTGAAATTGTAAAATAACGCTGAAATTTCGCGCCATAATCAAGGGGTAATTTGTCACTCGTGATATTACAGAATCAAATTACCTTTATGGGGTTAAGAGATGAAAGGTTTTAGACTAATGTTGCGAGTTTCTTTTATTGTTCAACAGATCGGCGAATGTCTTACACACGGCGCTCGTTCAGAGCTCCAGAGAAGCTGCAAATCGTTAAACCAATCAAAGGGTCAGTCACACTGCACCAGTGGAAGAAACTAGCCAATCCAACGCTGAACCTTGCAGAGCAACGCCCAGGGGTACACGTGAAGGGGAACGGCCAGGAGTTACCAGATAAGGAGCCAAGGGAACACACAGATACGATCGACATGGACCCAGACGAGTACGTGGAAGATGAGCCATTGCAAATGAACCTTTCTCGTACCTCGGAAGGGACTTCAGGGGCTGCCAGCCAAACAGGGACAGAAGATGATGAGGATGAAGACGAACCTATTCAGATGCGAATTGGTCGCAGTCCAGAAAAAGTAGCCTCACCCACTGGGGCTAAGAAAACGGGGTCTGTGAAGAGAAGCCCCGCTGTGTCCCCTCCACGAAGTCTGGGCCTGATCTCGCTTGTAAGCGGGCAAGGCTTTCAGAGAGGCTTCAAAGAACGTAGTGTTGACAGCGGTGGTATCTTAACGCACCTTCTAAACAGCCCCTCTACTTCATCACCTGGGACGTCTTCAGTGGGCCAGGTACTCGCTGACGTGTTGAATAAGGCCAGCAAGGAAGCATCAGAGAAGGAGCCTACTAGGGCCGAGTCCCTTCGCAACCTGGCAAATTACTTTAGTGAGAAAGAACGTGGTAGTAGCACCGCGCCTCCTAAAGTCAAAACCCCTACCTCTCCCCCAGTGGTACCGCTTACCAGCACCGTACCCCCAGCCGGGGGTGGTTTGCTGCTTAGTAAGATACTCGGCACGAGCGGTTTATCAGCAGGGTTGACGATTCCTTCGCCGACAACAACGACAGCTAAGACAAACACTCCTCCCACCACCACTAACAGTACGTCCACAGCACCCAGTATTTTTACACGAAGTACTTTGGTCAGGAACTCCAGTGGCAGCAACTTGCTTAGCTTGGCCCAAGAAGCAACAGCAGAGGATGCTTCAAGTAAGCGTCACAGTCTGGACTCATCTCTGCTTAAGAACACAAACAAGCAATTGGAGTCTGAATCTTCTCAGGGACTGGATTTTTCTCAGTTGAAATTTCCAACACTTCGCCGGCGTGCGAGTAGCGGTGATCTTCAAGAAATGGGAAGTTCAAGCAGCTTAGATCGGCTTAGCGGCGATGGGTTAGGAGCTCGATTATACAGGAGCTCTAGTATCGGAAATATGAAGGACCTTAGCAACGAGAACCTTTCAGGGCCATCGGGGGACGTCTCTGAAGGGGGATTTTTTGGTCGTCTTCGTCGCTCTCCAAGCATAGGGAGCCTCACAAACCTTGTTCAACGATCCAATTTTTCTGCAGTTCTTCCAAATTCACTTGAAGGATCTAGACAACGTTCAACGAGCTTAGAGACATTTCCAGTGTTCAAGGCGGGCCAATCTCCTCCTTCTCCATCCAAGTTCGAAGATGGTGGACATTTCTTTGGAAAGAATGCTCCCTCATCCAGTGTGGATGCGTTACGCGGGGCTTCCGGTGGGGTCGTCACTGCGGGGTCTCGGCTGAGTAGTTTGGCTGGGGTCCGCGGTTTTTGGTCCCAGGGATTGAGTAAAAGCTTGGAGAGTCCTGCGCCGCCAGTTGTCCTACAGCCACAACAACCCAAGAGTGAAGAGCGGCTTGAAAAAATCAACAAGGCCTTTGCTTTTGAGGATTTTGGAGGGCTAGGACTGATGTCGTTTTTTGGAGGCAAATCTCGTGGTTCTAGATCAGGCAGTCAGTGAGAGGAAGAGATAGGATTACAGACGAGCAATCGCTAAATTCGGCCTTGGAAGGGAGAAGATGTCCCCACCCTTCACTCGGTCAAGTTCGTATTGTTTGGTAGCGAATTCCCCCCCCCCCCCCCCCGCCCAAAAAAAACCACAGAATTCAAAATGTGCTCAATTTGAAAATGTCTACACAGCCCAGCAGGCAAGGAAAGGAATACGAAAGAATGAATTTAACAGTAATAGTAACTATAAATTAATAAGAATAACAGTCTGGTTTCAATTTGTAAACAATGAAAATTCGAGTAAAATTATTTCACATTGAGGACAATTGACGTGACACGTTAGTCACGCTCGATTCTTGCAATGAAGTTTGATTAACTGGAAGCACTCCAGAAAATTGAATCGAGAGTGCGGTGACGCCCATTATAAAGGTTTTCTCTTTTGGTGCTTTTTCAGTGGAAACTGAATGCTAAAAAATAGACAAGAAAAGGGGTCATTTATTGAGCGTTTTCTGGTGTTTATAGTGTTAAATATTTTCTAAAGGTTACATAATGTATTTTTTTTACGATTAACCGTATTTAAATTGAATTAAATTCCAGGGGGAATGAGGTAAACTTTATTGACCAATTCCTTTTGTTATTCAGTAGAAGGTGCTAAAATATAGTAAAGGGGTAGCTTTATTTCTTGGTAGCTCAACCAAATCAGTTACCCCAAGACATTTTTTGTTTCAATAAATAAGGCGAAAGAATTGTATATAGGTAAGCGATGGATTTATTTACTTTTGTTCCTACCATATGAGTAGCAATAAAATAAAATAATGGTTAAATTGTCTTGTCTGACAAAGCGCCTGTTTATGGAGAAGGTATCTCTGGTCGGAGGGGGGTGGGGGGCGCACTCTACAGGAGCTGGGCGAGAGAACTTTTCGGACATTCCTTTATAATTAACGCAAACAGTTCACAAACTTAATTTGGCGGGGGTGGGAGGTGGGAGGAGGGGGGGGGGGGGGACAGGGTGACCTTAGGTGGAGGTCACTCGATTTCCAGGCTAAGGAGGAGGGATGTTTCAGCTAATTTTTGCATTAATTAGAACAGCTCTGTAGACGACATGATATTGGACCAGTCCCCCAACTCCAGTTTAATCATCTGTGAGTGGAATGGGTCGAGGTACGAGGAATGGATAAATGTATGAATCATCGAAGTTGAACTACAATATATTGCATAAAGACATAGTCTATAAACCTTCCAGTCTCAATTCCCACTTAAAGAGATCAGAGAAATTGTAAATTCTTACCGTAACATATTACACTCGAGCAAACAGTGGTAACGGGAGAAAACCTGTCACGAAAGGCTGTGACGAAGTTAAAGTGAGTGTGGATAGTTAATAAAATGAAAAATCTGGATTACAGTAGCTCGGCCTTAGTGTTTATTATCAAATTAAATGCTTTTCTTTCATGAAGAATACAAAAGCAAAAAGCGACACAACGTAGGATGATCAGCTTTTTTGAAGGTGTACTATATTTCGGCTGGCCAAACCAGCCTTCTTCAGGTACAATGAAATTGTTACATTGGGACGTGTTTTTATGTAGCCGATATTTTCGTGATACCGGAAATACGTAAAAGTAATTGACAGTGTAAATTAAAGATAAGCATACGGTAAAATAAAACAACATGATAAAAGAACATAATAAAAGAAAACAAATGGAAACAATATGTTCCTTCGCGGATGTTCAGACCATCGGGATCAATTGTTCTGCCTTTTTGAATTAAAAAAGCTTCCCTGGCCTTACGGATAGAGTCTCGGTTCGAAAAGATTGTTTCCATTTGTTTTCTTTTATTAGGCCATGCAGGAAAGCCAGACACAATTTGTATGGAATTCCAGGCGTCCAGTTTCCGAAATCAAACTTCAAACTCAAGTTAGAAAAAAATACAACAACAACCGGAAAGCAAAACTGCGCGGAGAGCAGCTAGCCCTGGCTAAATTCAAGCTATAAAAAGTCTGAAGAAGACTATGCATGTTATCTGGCCTTCCTTTTCCAAAGATCATTGACTGCGGAGGAATTGATTGAATAAAATCTTTATGACGATCTCTATTTGTCGAAAATGCAGAAAACCTTAAGTTGATCTTTTAAACGTTTGTCTGGAAATTTCGTTGCAAAATATATTTATAAATGGGGTGTGTGTAGGACACGCATTGACATTTAATTCAATCATATTTATATTAATGTTCATAGTTAACGAGATGTACCTGCCATTGCGAGTTAAACTATCCTCAATATAGAACGTCTTTAGGTATAATTTCTCACCAACAACTACACATGTGTAATTTAACTCGGCTGGAAAGTTTAAGTATCGACCAGTGTAAATTACTTAGTTATCTTGCGTCGAAAACATATTGAGGCTGTGAACGAAGGTGAAATACAATACAAAAACATAGAATAAGAATTAATGATGTGAACTGCAGAGACACAAATGAAATGAAGATGTAACCATTGCAGTTGTAACTGCCTACTTTAATTTATTGTGAGTTAAGCCCCGGAGCAAATTGGATTCGAAAAGAGATTTTCGGAGCTTCAACTAGATTCATTGAAACTAGTGGCTTCTGCAGTTAGCGGTGAAGTGTTCTACCAACTGAGCTGTGAGGACCCATACAAGCATCACGAGCGGTCCAATTTATTGAAACTGCGATCGATGGTCCGATACCTTCATTTCGTTCGAAATCTAAAACCTTTTAATGACCCCCACTTTCGACTTTTTCTTATTTTTTTTTTTTCGTCAATAAAGCTGCAGAAAAATTGGGAACTAAAAGCAATGCTAAAACTCATCCTGCGTACAGCTTTTGTTGTGAAAAGATCAAAACTGGTCTGGCTCCTGCCGCGCGCTTTAATCAAACAAATCTGCTTTGCGTTGATAGCCAGTGAAAAAGTCGCAGGTTGAAAAGCAATATTGTCTCCAAGAAATGCATTATGCAGATTTCTCTAATTGTCGTTGCCATAGACACAAGAAAACCAAAAAGCTTATGCCTTTCCAGTCTGCATTGTTTTGTAGTCTCAATTTAAACTGATTAATCTAGGCAACGATTGAAACCGTAGCAATGCTTCCAATGTGAGCACAACGCGAAGTGAATATTTTTCGCACTGAGTGACCAAAGGAAAGGAGTACTGTTTTTGACACGAAATTCAAATTCTTTCTATTACTGCCGGTAAATTCGAGTTATTTCATTTCCAGGAAGGCAGGCTTGTAAAGATTTTAAGGAAAACGACCATTTTTTTAAGTTTAAAAGACATGTTTCGAGAGAACTTCTGTCATCTTCAGTTGAATGAATGATTACAAAGCAAGTTGAACAATAAGTAGGCAGGCTTATTGTTAAAACAGTAAATTGCTTTAATTTCTACGGCTCCAGATCTATCCTTGGTGGCTTCTCATAAAAATGAAACTTTTCTTCGAAATTTACAAATTTTCAGGCAGCAAGTCGAGTATCGCCCCCACACTACTCCTGAAAGGGAATTTTTTGACAATTCCCAGAATGCCATATGATCGCACGTTCTTCACGCGGCTTTCTCTTTTCGGCAGTTTTCATCATGGGCCACTCAAACGTTTGGTTTTCTCACCCAAGAACTTACGGACCAGGCTCAAGATCCTGGTAAGTTTGTATCCACCGTATATTTAAGTTATTGTTTGTTATTTTTTTCTGATGTTCTGGGGGACTACTGCTGTGTTTCGGCGTATTCGGTGGGTTTACAAGGCTCAACCGAGTCGAGTGAAAATTCAATATGGCGGACACGTGGTTCAAACCCGTAAATTTAAGCGATTCGTCTGTATTTCACGTTCACGTTTTGTGCCCCGAGTAGAATTTACAGGAGAAGTGACTGTTTGAATACACCACTCTGAATGAAGAAATTTTGACAGTATTTGTTCGTTGGAAGCATGATTTCTTTTCGACTGAAAGTTTTGAATGTCTAATTTCAAGTTTTGTTGAAGCTCAGTGATGACTTTGTAGGTTCATTTGACTAGTCTCGTAAACTTTGTAGCTTAACATTTGTTTGCTAGTTCACTAGTAAACCATTCCTTGCAGCAAAAGCTTTTTCATGCAAAGCTCAAAATTAATGTATCAGTCAATTCGAAACTTCAACATCTCTCCCCAGAGCTTTTGACATTTTGGTCAATTTCCCATCCCCCAGGGTAAAAGCGGTGTTCAAATGCCTCGCCTTAGAGTTGTATATGCTATCAAGTGACCACCGGGATATGCATGGGAAAAATAAATAGTAGAAAAGAAACAAATACCCTTGACTGGCCACTTTCCTCTTCCACTGTGCCAAAGTGAGACTGTGCACAAGTGAGACTTTATATTTACCTTCAAACACTGTACAAACCTTTTGAAGGTACTACTTTTATCCACAATGTATATACAAAGAACATTGTTGTCTCTCAATGCCTTTTACAAATCTTCACCACAATATCAATGTAACTCGTTCAAATTTATCCCCGTTCAAATTTTCCACACCAATATCAATCACTGACATCAAATTCACATCCCCGGGGCACATCTAGACAGTTGCCTGGGGTTTGCCTTGGGGTTATGTTAATGTCTTTATTTGGTTGACACATGTGCATAAATAATTTAGTTCTATTGGTTTTGCTGAAAAGAATATATTTTTATTCAAAACATGCAACTAACAAATAGCTGTATTTTTCCTTTTTCATAGCCGTGTTTGCTTCAACCATCATGGCCTTATCAGAAAATATGGACTGAACATTTGTAGACGATGCTTTAGGCAGTATGCCAAAGACATTGGCTTTCAGAAGGTTTGTTCTACTTTCATCACTTTAAACAAAAAAAATAAGTTATATAAAATTGACATGGAATAAGATTTATAGTCATACATATTTCGGAATGTTCTGCTCCATGCAGACCAGCTTTTTGAAATCTTCAGTTTAATCCCCATATTGGGAAACATTGTGTTTGCGAAATGTGTGCCATGATTTTTGCCTATGTTTGCTTTCTGGTACACTTGTGGCCATTTTCTTTTTTTCATTTCACCTTGACATGCATTGACGTACATTGAAATTGGTTTCTTTCTTTTTTATTTGCAGTTCCATTAGTCAAGAGTGTACTGAGGTCAAAGCAACAATGCAGAATGAGAAGAAATGGGTGTTAAAATTCCAAAATAATGATGGAATAATTTTTGCAACAACTAACTGTAACATCTTTCTGAATGTTGTATTAAAGCATTGTTGATATTTATCACATTTCTGATCAGGTGTCTTTCTGTGTGAATGTGACGGAACATCATAATCAGATTCTAGAATAACCTGGTTGTCCATGAAGCCGGTGCTTACCGCTGGTTTTTGTTTTGTAATGACTTGGAGTAATTGTGTATTTCTACTCCCCCTGGATGAAATGCTAAGCTATTGCAGGGTTACCCACAATATTTCTGGTACCCATTACACACATGCAGAGCCTGAGAGGCCTTGCAAGTAGCCTTTTCCGGGTGTTCAGTGTAGTTAGGGCACAGCACGATTAAAAAAAGGCACAAAAAATAGGGACAAGTGCAACGCAGGAAGGCTCAGCAGTTTTTTGTTTTTTGCACTTCACCCCAACTCACTAAATGCATGGAAGAGGCTACATTGCAGGAGACTAGCATCTTGCAAAGTCAGGGTTCAGCACATTAAGGCCACTGTGCCTCTCACAAACCGCTTGCAGTGTACGTGTTAGACTTCAGAAGAAACAGTAACACTTACCTTGACCTTGAATCCTTGAACAATGGCTGATTATGTAACCTGCACTAGGACCAGTCATGGAAGGCTGCATTTCCAGGAAAGAGATCTTTGTGCTTATGCCAAATTACAAATCAACGCTAGGACACAGCAGAAACTTACAACTTAAAGTGCAGGAGCCATAATTTGTTTGTTTTTACTTTTTTGTTTTTTTACAAAAAAGTGCCAACAAAGTGTTTGATCTATTGGAATATTTCCAGTCACTACCAAAGTTAATGCCCACACTAATCTTCAGCCCTAATGAGTCATGAATTTGAACCTTTGTCCAACTCTTCCCTGAACGTCAAATAAATGGACATTTCATTTGCTGTATACTTCATCATTTTGAATGTATGAAATATAAAATAAAATGTGCAATCGGCCAGTTTCTGAGTTCTCATTCTGCCTCACATACACTGCAAAATCTATATAACTTGTAGTTAGCATGTGTGATTACATAAATATGAAGATTTTTATTATCTAAATTTCCAGTCTTTACAACCAAACAACATAATTTATTTTGCCTATTTTATACAATTTTAACATGATCCTCCTAGTTATACAAATAGCTTATGATATTTGCTATAACTTTGCTTCATACTGAAAGGTTGATTTCATTTCAAATTCTCAGGGTTGAACTTTGTTCCCTAACAAGTTCTGTCGCAAAAGATGACCGATTTTTTTGGTCACTGGGGTAAAAAAAACTTTGTTGTATGTCATGAACACACAGATCATTTTCAAGACCGCAAAATACATTGAAATTGTTAGGTAACGGAACAAATGAAGATTCAGCGAGTTGTTTACAGGTAACGGGTTGATTGGGGGGGGGGGAACTCCCACGTTGAGGGAGTGGGAGGCTCCTACTCCTGTATATTTTGTAGGTTTTGCTTTTCACTAGACTTGCACAACGTTTATGCTTTTGCTTCTCTGCATTTTCAATAATTTTCCGATCTCCTTACCCGTACAATGTTGCCCTAAAAAATGCTGAAGTTATCGTCTATTTAACCTTTCGGAAAAATCCCGCCCCCCTCCCCCCACCACTACCTCCCTACTTGGGAGCGTAGTTCAGGAGCGAAGAGGCTTGGTTACAAGGCATGGCATACTGGACCGCCATCGCGTGGATTCTACCAGAAGACAGAGAATGTTCTACGTGTAATTTATTCTGTTCTTCATTTTTCTACGATCACATTGTTGCTTAGGGTCTTACATATGAATGGACAGGTTCGATCTCAAAGAGCAAAGGAAATGTTCGCTCCATGCCCGCCACACCGAATCTACAATGTTCGAGGCTGTAGAGTGGTGACATTGATCTTCTTCCTTGTGTTCTTAACAATATTTTTCCTGGTTAGTTTTGCGGACGTTTCCATTTCAAGACTATTTTACTTATCGCCTTCACAAAGCTCTAGATCAGAGCTCCATGGAATCATGTTTGATGCCGGTAGCACGGGGAGTCGAATCCACGTTTATACGTTTGTGAAAACTGCAGGTAAGACGCCAGTGAAACCAAAACAGAAACCTCACTTGTGTAAAATGTTCTCAAGGGTTTCTTTTCGAAATACAACGTTGACGTTTTGTACTTGTACCTAAGGTGATACCTGAGCTTAACAAACAGAACAGCCGGCTATAGTACTTAACACATGCTTGAGAATGCTGGTGCTACTAAAGGTCCTAAAGTAAGGCTTTGAAAGAGGTGTGTCAAGGTCTTGAAAAGTTAAATTGAACATTAACCAGATCCTTGAAGAGTCATTGAAAATAAAAACACAGGTTTTCCCTCAGGACAGTCCTATTATTAGCAGTATAAATCTACTAGCGTTCTATCACGAATGCTGTTCTCTGATTGGCTACACTACTCACTATGTATTCTGTGATTTGATAGTTAGTAGCGTAGCAGTGTGCCCTTGTTAACAAAATAACGGCCGCTTCTTGGCATTTTCGATGTGTCTGTGAAGAGGATTTAGATTAAGTTTTGAACGACTAGTAGATTTATACTAAAACAATGAGATTATTCACTCTCGATTTCTATTGCGTGATAGTTGACTCGGACTGTGCCCTCATCAACTATCACATGATAGAAATCTTGAGCCCATAATCTAATTGTTTATTAGAAGTAGTTGACAACGATATTTCCTTGTATTTAATGAATCTTACCAGAAATTAATTATAAATTTTGTGTTTTTTTTCCTTTATTATCTGATGGGTGTATCTAGGAGGACAGTTGGGGCTTGTGACAGAGTTCTTTCATGAAGTAAAACCTGGCCTTTCAGCATATGCTGATGATCCTAAACAAGTGAGAAGATAGCATGTGATCAACATGATCAATGTTTAGTTCCAGAAAATATCCATACCTCCCACAAGGAAGGGATTTTCGTAAGATCCCCCACCCCTCTAGAAGTTTCAATTGAGCTTCTGCCATTTATTTCTTTAAATTTTTTGGTCTTACAGACTCTCCCCCCCCCCCCCCCCCCACAGGAAATTCCAATCCCTTCTATGGGATGGGGGGTAGAGAGTATGGATATTTTCTGGAACTGCACAACGTATAATTTCCCAACAAAGTAAATACATGTAGTCAGAAGAACAGTCAACAAGTTTCATTAAATAATTTAAAGATTTGTTTGCACTACATATAGTTGACATAAGTGTTATTGCTGGTTTTCAGTGTCACGCCATTCAAAATAGGTCAATATAAAAATCAAAACCATTCAATAGATAAAGTTCAGAATCTGGGAAATGAAAGAAAGTAAATATGCAAAGACTCTTGCCAAGATTCTGGTCACAGCAATTTTTCTTATGCAAGATACGTGGAAAGATTTTTTACCCAAGTTTATAGAGATTTGTATGGAGACCCCATGCTGGTGCCCAATCGTATGGGCACCAACATGGCAGCCAGAAACCAACAGAAACATATGTCACTGAGTTTTTCTACAAAAGCGTGAATTTATCTTTCAAGGAACTCTAAAACATCAAAATAATACTTTTTCTAAGACATGAACTGTTCAGCTAGCCAAATTCCCCGAAATAAGTCACTTTTTTAACCATGATGACAGCTCTCTAGGCCGTCATGTAAATGCTGCATCACGCAATAGCTTAGAAATTCAAGTGTAGTGTATCACAAAACCAAGAACCCATTCGGAGCGAACATTGGCGTGAATATTAGTTTTCAGCTGCTCTTGTACATCATTAATAAAAGTAAAATCTCTGGAAGATCA
Source organism: Orbicella faveolata (assembly GCF_042242905.1). Lineage (NCBI taxonomy): Eukaryota > Metazoa > Cnidaria > Anthozoa > Scleractinia > Merulinidae > Orbicella > Orbicella faveolata. Next base: position 1,166,737 of record NW_028301542.1, on the reverse strand, counting down.
ATAGTTTTGTAGTTTGAATTTTAGTGACGTCATGTGAAAACCGGCTATTGTACAAAGGGTGAATATCCCAAAGGTAATGGTTTTGTTCATTCTAATTATCTGTTTGCTTGAAAATGACTACTGAAATTGTAAGGATGATTTAGAACACTTAAGATATTAATTAAATAGTGATTTTGTGTGGTTACAAAAAAATATCTATACCCATCCAGTGGATGTCTGCCATCACTGGGGAGGAGATGGTGCATTCTCAAATGCCAAAATTGTAAAAGGATGGTATGAAACTAAATTGGAATCTCCAGAGGTGGTGGGGTGGGGGCTTTAAACCACAACCCTTCTCGCTGAGTCTCCATTACGTCCTCACTAGTCAAACTATCATCTATTTCAGGTTCATAGCAAAATTGTATTCAATGCTTTTTGTTTTTCAGGGATCACATTCTATACAGGAGTTACTTCAAAAGTCAGATGCAATCATACCAAAAGAACAGCAGAGAAGTACTCCTGTCGCACTCAAGGCTACAGCAGGTTTAAGACTGCTTCCGTCAAACTCTTCTAAACAATTACTGGAGGAGGTATTACTCTTTGGACCATACTCATATCGTTCTCAAAATCATGAAATTTAATTTTTGCAAAATACAGGTGTATGGCCATTGATTTTTTGCAAAATTGAATACTTGCAAAATTTAGTGAGAATAAAGTATTCACATGGTACATTGTACGTCTGCAAAAGTGTATTGAAAAGAATTGACCGTAATAAAGGCAGGCTGGTGTAATATTCACAGTAGAGAGGTGGTCGTTATAGAGTGATGGCCATCGTAGAGAGGTGGCTGTTGTAGAGAGGTGGCCATTAGTGGAGATTCAACTGTAATTAATCACGGTTCATTATTTAATAATTTGTTTCTACTGAGTGACAAAAGTACCACAGAAATTTGTTAATTTTGTACACTGCTTTTCAGGTGCGTAGGTTGTTCCAGGATTCTCCTTATCTCTTCCCTGATCACAGTCATGTTAGCATCATGGATGGGCCAGATGAAGGATTGTTTGCCTGGATTACTGTTAATTTTCTATTAGGTTAGACATGCATTTCTCAAACTCATTTAATTAAACATTCAGCACAATCATAGCTGTGACAGTCTTTGGATATCTGATCTTAACTTGCATCCATTTAATGATAAATTGAACTATGAGTCTGAGTTTTCTATGAACAAAATAATAGTCAACAAGGCATAACAAAATTGACTATCACTCATAAAAAATGACAACAAGCAGTCTACTTTATTGCAGTTTTCACATTGCCTCAATTTTTTTCTTTCAATGAATGACTGACAGATATTTGTAATCTGCAGTGTTCTATTTATTGTTTATCATTAGGAAGTCTGACAAGCGACAGCTCAAACCTGTTTGGTACCTTGGATCTTGGTGGAGGATCGACACAGATTACTCTTAACCCAATTGATCAGGTTAATATATGTATAGTACTTGAAGAGCCCATGTATTTTAATTTGTTGTTAAATGTGCACAGTCTCACAGAGTGCTTAATCCAAAGTATTATGTTGGCACGAGCTACGCTTACATGTAATAGACACTAATTATTAGAATGGAAAGATACTGTGTATGTTCAATAGTAATCACATTTGAGGCCCTCAACATTTAAGAGATTGTGAGATTTTATGGAGGTTTTAAAGTGTGGTTGCCTAATGGTAAGTGCGCTGGATTCCAGAGTGAGTGGTCCGGGTTCATGTTGTGGCTGCAGTCATTGTCTTTTGTTGTTAGGGAAGACACTTTACTCTCCCAGTGCCTATCTTCACCCAGCTAGGCATGTAAATGGGTACTGGCGCATTGTTGGTACGACCTACGTTGTCTTAAGATGTTTAGGAAAATTAAGCTCTAAATCATGTTCAGTTTAATTAATAATACCTTTAATATTTGTATACTCTTTCCACAAAGAGAACTCTGATAGAAGCACCTGATGGTTTCTCAAGAAATCTGAACATTGCCAACAACCATTTTACACTTTACACTCACAGGTACGAAGAGAGTTCTTACTTTCTAAATAGGAAGATACCCTCTTGTTGTTAAAATTTGAGGTATTTAAGTCCTAGTTCAGGTGAATTATTTTGTTTTTGAGACTTAATGCAGCTTTGAAGGACTAGTGTTCTTTTCCAGTCCATTCCAATCCATACCTAATATTAAAAGATACCAATACAGGCAAAAGTTTTCAGGTACCCGTTATTGGAACGGGAAATGGCCAACCTCGCCTCTTCCTCTGCTCTTATTCTGACATCCCTCTTCTGAGCAACTGAAGATTGGCCTCTGGCTTGGTGAGAGTTAATGCCATTGTGATGCAAAAAGCAACCTGCAATTGAAGACACTTTTTACATATTCATTAATATGGTTCAGTTGTTTCTTTTAATTAGTTTTTTATTGTTATCAATGTTTCTAGTTATCTTGGTCTTGGACTCATGGCTGCAAGAACATCCATACTGAAACTAGGAGAAGCTGTGAAAGATGGTAAGGGATCTTGGTTTATTATTGTTTGTATTCAATTTGGGGTTCATTGCAGTATTCTAAATGGCATCAGTTCTAAATGAAAAATTGTTGTCTTTTTAATTCTCCTGCAGATGGTAAAGAAGTTAAACACAGTCCTTGTATACACAGCAATTTTAAAGATTCCTGGAAATTTGGCACTAAACACGGTATTAATATTGGGTCAGTATGCACTCAGTTTTGTAATAAATTGATATCTAAAAAGTCTAGTTCAAAGTACATGTAATCTTTTTAGAACAATAACAGGGTTTGCTAACACAGCTTGACTATTCTCAAATCGTTTTGAGCAAGTAAAAATTTTAACTTTTCATTCTGTTGACCGTGTACTGATTTGTTAAAGAGTGATTAAGAAGTTGATTCTTCTTCAAAATTAAAGGGTTAAATCATTTCCTTTCAGTGGTCTTGATACCTATGGTTTCAATGCTTGTATGGAACAGGTCAAAAAAGTTATTTCTCAAGCAGAAGTTCACAAACCAAGTAAGACATTTTAAAAAAGTAGACTATTCTCAGAAGTGATTTGTGAGGCCATCAGAAGTTTTGTTATGGCTTATTTGTTTGTTGCTTGCAAAACAGGCCAAGGTAGTTTTGCTTGCACTCTGCCTTGCTGAACCACCTGTACTGTTCTGCAGGCTTATTGTTTGGGGTTAGGGGAGAGGGGAGGGGAAGGTTTATGCATCACATGATGTTAAAGTGCCACTGAAACGAAATTTTTGTATGTGAGATTTTTGCTTAGTAATTAAGTTTCAACCTTACTTGGAAACACTGCAAACTTTTTTTTCGCATGCGGTAAGCGAAAACTGCTTTTTCAGCCGTTCGAAGTTGGCTGGTTCAGCCCAAAATTGGCGGCCATTTTGGCGCGGCCAAAACAGCCTAGCGACGTCACTGGTTGTATTACTCTCATGCTGCGCTGAAAATTTAGAGTGATTATGGGAGAAGAGATTAGTGTTCGAAGCCCCCCAAAAAACATCTTAAGGACATCTCAGAGCTGTAAAGCAGATAATCACAGTAGCCTTAGACATGAAGAGGTCGAGAGTCGATCCTGGGGCTTTCCAGTCTATTTAATTGGATATTTGCAGGATATTTTATGTAAGCAAGCAAACGACTGGGAGTGCTTAGATCGCAAAATGATCGGGACTCTTGGTGAAATGCCAGCACTCAATCAAACAATATCTACACTCATAAAGTAAAAAAGACATGAAAACAAGAGAAAGCGGGTTTTGAAAATATTATCCGGACTGTTGCTGCACGAATCGCAGCAACAACGCTTCGAGTTTTCGAGTTGCTTCGCTTCGAGGAAACCGGACGCTTTGTGAGTTTCACGGCGGACGAGATTGTGCCACAGTGACCTTTAGTCCAGTTGTATCTGCTACATCCTACAAGTTATCACAACAGCAATAATTTAAGAAACCCTCTTCTTTTATATGAGGGAGCGAATTTAAACTATAAAGGTAAACTAAGCTGCCATGACCCTACAGGTATGTTTTCAGGAAACGAGAGAAAGGGTGACAATGTCGGCGGCGAAAGGTCATATATGCAAATTAGTTCAAATTCTGTTTAATGAACCTTCGAAAGGAGTGTAAACTAGTGACGTTTTAACGAATTGTTTTGAACTTGGATATTATTAAATGGAGATCATAGACGTAAGTATGTGCTAAAGAACTCAAAGTAATCTAATCGGCCGTGAAATATTGCAATTGGGAGATACGTGTAAAAGAGAAGCGAAATTCCCGCTTTGTTTACACTGATACGTATGCGGCGATAAAGCAAACCCTGCTGCGGATCACAATTTTCAAAGATACATTTTGTCTACCACAAGAACTCTCACTTATTAGTGTCATAAAAAGATGCCCTCAGTGTGCAAAGAAGTACTCGACTCAAAGCTTGTGGACCGTTAATAACTTCGTGATTGTGCGGATGGCTGATGCGCTTACGGCTTTTTAATGCAGTAAAGTTGCCTAGGATATATTCGAACCTTGTTAATAGACCTTAGATAAACGTGAGAATCCAAATTTCAGAACCAGGCTGAAAACAGACGACGAAATATCGTGTTTAGGCTTCAGGATGTGATATAAAAGTTGCCACACTCGTCTTCGAAATCTCCAATCGAGTACTCAAGATGTTCGAAAAGTATACTGAGCTGTTATAATCTGTAGCATTTATTCTGGTGAATCTACACTCTCTGACGCCCTCCAACGTTTATGATGTGTATTTCCTGTCAAGGCTGGACAGAAATTACAAGGTAGAAAACTAGTAGGTATCGACAATATGAAGAATAAACTTGAATAACTCAAGTGAAAACAAGAGAGAATCTATAGCGCTTCTTGCGTAAATACAACCAGTGACGTCACAAAGCCCTTAAACTCGGTTCCAGAGCCCGGACACAGTTTTGCTCCAAAAAGTCGATTTCAACATCTAAAAAAAGCACTTTCCGTTAGGATATGGCAGAAATAAAGTTCACCATTACTTTAAGCACGTTTGAAACTATAGATTGGGATAAAAAAAGAGAGTACGAAAATTTCGTTTCAGTGGCACTTTAAGGTCATGTTCTATTCGGATGAACTGTTTCTGGTAATTAATATTCTCAGCACTTTTTCTCTTCTTCAACAGCTGCTATTAACTCAATAGAGATGTATGCTTTTTCCTACTACTATGATAGAGCTGTGGAAATGGGATTAATAGGTAGGGACAAGAAAAGTTTATCTTCTCTACAGATCACCTGTACTATATCATTTGCTATATTCTAGTAGGTTATTTGTTATTGTCGAAACCAGTCTTGTAGTGACCAAAAATGCAGACCACAGTATGCAATTTAGGGAAGGACAATCAGTTTGTACAAACTTTTATTATCACTACTTACAGTGATACTACACTCTGAGTTAAATTGTAATAAATTTGAACTGCAGATGAAAAGAAGGGTGGTACCATCATTGTGGGAGATTTTGTAGCTGGAGCTAAGGAAGGTATTTATGAAGTTACTACGTGACTATAAATTAAAATCTTCTCTTGTATCTGCAGCCATGCCTGTTGCTTTCTTAAAGATGGCATGATGTAACTGGAAAAGCAGTTAATTTGTAGTGTAGACTGTGTACAGTCTGTTTCTGCTTTTTCGTCCTCTAAATCAAGCATGGAATACATAATTATACAGGGCAAGATGCTTTGGATGATAAGGGATTGGAACAAGGCAGAGTCATGTCACATGTCTCGCCCCAGCCTATTCTCATCCATACCACCTTATTGTGTTTGCGTTCGTGGGAAAATAAACTTGTCAAACCCTAAGAGAAAAAACAGCTGCTGGCAAAATTATTTGCAGTGTTGACTGTCACACAACTGTGCAAGGATTAGTATTGAACCTAGTTTGACAATCATGTCATCAAATTGAGTATACACATGCATAGCCCGGGGGTACTCCCAGAAAAATTAGGTGAGGGTGTGCAGCCCGCTTCCCAAACCCCTTACCCTACGACCAAAATCTGCGATTTTCCTTACGCTCTTTACGACCTGAAAAAGTTCGAGACACATTTGCACGTAACTGTTTTACAATGCATATTGAGTCCTTTGTGTTTCTCTGTAGCATGTTCCAAGGAATCTAAATCTTCTCCATACCTCTGTTTGGATGCCACATACATTGTAGCTTTACTAAAAGAAGGATTTGGCTTCAAGGAGAACAGGAGATTAACAGTGAGTATCGGACAAACGTGCGTTATTTTGTACTCTCTATTTGCCTCTATTCACCATAAACGCAACCCTGGCAAACTGTTGCCTAGTTCCAAGGCCTCGATATTTTGCCACGGTCGATCTCTTTAGGGTCAATTTGTCACCGAAATGAGTTGACCGTGAATTACCAGCACTAATAAAAAAAAAAGGAAGTATACAGACAGATCTGACGACAAAATTCTAAACCTCACCTCCCGCAAGATACATTCCACCCCTACCTTCGTTAAGGCCTGTGTTTCATGCTTGTGTTTTTGTTCCTTTCCTGTAGCTTCGAAAGAAAATAGACGGTGTGGAACTTAGTTGGGCGTTAGGAGCAACTCTTGATCTGTTTGACAAAATGACATAACATCGAAAGAGACTTCCAATCCGTGATTTGACAACATGAAGCACTGTGGCTACCATCGCACTCAGTTTGTTCGTCCGGTTGGTCGTCCGATCGCCATTTTGAATAATTTATTGACTGTGCGCGATCTGGGGGAAGGATAAAGCAACTCATGGGAATTGGGATCAAGTGGCTGAGAAAATTTATTATGTATAATTTTTTTTGTCACTGAAAGAGAATTTTAAGGGATATTTTGAATTTTGTATGATAGGGAGTGACTGTGATGTAATAGCATTTACTTAATATTTAAATTTTGGACCTTGAGAGTGGGCACTTATTCGAGGCTTTGCACTCATTGAATTCTCACCACTTTACGCGAGTAGTAAGTTTATTTTGCAACAAAACAATCAATGATAACAACAACACGTGAAGATGAACCAAAGCAGAATTTTAATTGTGCAATCAAAGTTTCTTTAAAATACTAAGAAAGCTCGGTCTTCGGGGAAGTCTGCGCCCACATGGACATTACAGTTGGATTGTGGGGATCCCAGTGGAGAGAGGGATTGAGACCAGCGTGGGAAACACTCACACCGAAAACTAGCCACGCGCACGGTAAAAATTGCTGAACGCTCTACAACGCCATTTTCCTTCGGCGAAGAGACTTTATTTTAGCGAGTTACGCGCATCAATTTCATTAGTAGTGGATTAGCTCAAAAGCCGTTTATTGAAATGTCAAACAATGGTTTTATAATTCGCTAGCTTTTAATGATTAGCGCTATCTGCTTTAATTTAATACGACTTGTTAGTCTCGAGGGAAATAACTTAAACTTTATTTACCGAAAAGCAGTTTACAAGAGCGTATTTGGACTTCGTTACTTTCAGTGCTAAAAGCCCCTTATTAAGCTTGTATTTGTATTCTAAACAAAATGCAGGGTAAATATTTCGCCACAAACACTGTAAAACCGAAAAATTATCTGGCGTCTTGTAGGGGTCTTGTACAGAAACAGAGTGCTAATTAACAAATGGCTTTCCATAGTTTTGTCCATTTGCAGGTATTCTATGACCCAATGGACGAAAAAATACATGAAGCTTTGATTTCATTATTTTCAAAATGTCAGAGCCATGTTATAATCCAGCACGGCGCCTGCTTGCCCGTTGGTTTAGTTCAACTTGTCTTTGTCCCATTCTACGACCAGATTCAACCTCATTATACACTAAACACCTTATACACTCAATGGTTTTGCAAAGAAAAGGAAAGATTTGATATGGAATCAGTACCCAGATGTTGCTTCACTGATAAATTGAACTTTTATCAAGTACTATACAAGACGGTGGATGTTATGAAGTAGGAGAACACTTAAGAGATATTTTGACGCAAAACAATTAGGAGTCTAAGTCGTTTATTTGCAATCTTTTGTGAGCCTAAACAAATTTGACTGCCTAAAGAGCTGGGAGACTGGGGACAAGAGTTAAATGTTTCCGCTGGGTAGGGCTTTTGAAAGGGTGGATGTCTGTGTCGGTGAACTTCAAGATTTTAATTTTAATAAGTTGGAACCTACATAATCCTCCGTAAAAAAAAAAAGGTAGTGACTGGTACATTTACCCATAATTCTTGGCACACGAGAACTTTAACAACACTGATATATACGTACAGAGAAATTCTAAAATCTTCAAACCTAGCATACACAATGCCTTTAGCACAGGAACAAATATTGCAAAGAGATGGCTTTCCTTGTACTTTACAGTCTATGTAAGGCTCGCATGGTATTGTGGTAAAACATATGGTCGCCATCTTTTTTCCTCGAGAGTATTGAATATTGAGCTCTCAAAGCGAAAAACCAATACAAATTGTTTGTTTGTTCATCTACGCTTTCGTCCGTTTTTCCATGCTAGTAATTGTTTTCTCTTGGCATTTACACTTTGTATATTATTTTCGTGGTGCGTGCAAATTGGCGAAATCATTCTTGTAGTGCCGTTTCCTATTTAATTTAAGCATGATTGCCAAAAAGCATGAAAAAAGAAGACTAAAACTCTTAGGTTTTCAATACATATGTGATTTGTTCACAGTACATGACCTGTGCGTCACCGGTGCTATACACTAAGGGAACAGTTCTTATTTTCAGTCCATACGTTTTCGTAAATTACTGGGATAACATGACTGGTCGCAGGTCATATATGATTCCATTAATAAACACCATAAATGGTCCAATGTCACAAGACGGCAGACAAAATTCAAGATGGCTTGATCTTCATTTCTACTCTGGACAGAGAGTAATTACCTCCTTTCCACGAAAACCATTGAATTCCCACAATTCCTGGAGCGGTGTGCGTGCCATTCTTGTATTTACCAGTGAGGCAGACTTCTTGGCAGTTATTGAACCACCAGCCTCCGAATGCTAATTTAGCACACGATTGCGAAGACTTGTCATTGTCGCTATTCTTGGTCGAGAATTTCATGTTATTATGGTACGAAAAAGAGTCTCCAGCGTCACCTATAACACAACAAGAAAATTGCTCATCAGTATCGAGAGAGGATTCGCCAACTCGTGCTCAAGCCTTCTGTGCTCAAATTCAAGATGGCGACCAGTCCTGAAATTAATAGAACGTGTTGGGAGGGGGGTACTCCGGATGGAATTTACGAAGGGGTGGTGGGAGGGAAGCCATTGCAGGGGTAGGAGAGGGGTGGGGAACTTGACGGTTCCCTTCGACATCCAGCTACTGTGAGCGCAGATGATGGTGATAACTTAACGTAAAAGAGTTTTCAAATCCTTTCAGTGTTATGGAGACAGAAGCAAATCTTTGTTTTGTACTTGCTTCATGATTCTACAATGCTATCCATCCTCACTCCTCCCTCCCTGGTGCTGTTTCTCACCTGTGTAGCTTCCAACCGTTATCCTGAATTTTGTCTTCGATGTTCCCAATGTACTGCCATTATACTCTGCGTACCTCTTCTCGCCATCCGGGGACTCAAGATCGAATCTTATGGTAAAGGTCGCACCACCGGTGAGCCTGCGCATATTGGCCAAACCTACCCAGAATTCACCTGTCAGATCCCCTAGTCCGTCCACATATGCATTCCAACCCCGATCAAAGCTTAAGGTACCATCATATCGGCGAAGAAGCACTGTCCAGCCTCCTCCATTCCCATGGTCGCAGTAAACTCCAAATCCGCCTTTGCCGTCAGCCAGCGGATCAACGCGGTAAATACCGCTCAATTTGTAGCCAGCTTCAAAGAGCTCTTTACAGCTGCGAAACACTTAAGAAAAGAAGTGAACAGTGAGAACATACACTGCTAGTATGGTATAGTTACATACATGCATGCAATTGTAATGTAAGGCTTAGTTCACACTATTGACGTAACTACATTATGTCGGTAATGTGAACCTCGTCATAAAGACATAGGAAAAAATTAAAATAGTTTTTCTTTCTTATGTCGTACGCGTTATGTTCATGCTGTTATGTTGCTATGAAGAGACTGTAAGGCGTAGTTCACACTTGCAACATGTGGATGGGATGCTAGTGTGAACTTTGCCTTACAGTCACATATCTAGTTCGTTTGAGGTTTTTACTCAGGTTTAACCTAAACAAATCCTTATAGCAAAACTGATTGTTAAGCCTTTAGCCGTATTTCAGGAAACTGGATGTATACTGGCCCCGAGACAAATTATTGGTTAAAACTTTGCCCATTTTTGCGACTTGTTACAACTAGATTCCAGGCCCTGTTTTGGTGGGCAAAACGCAGTGTGCTGGAGAAATCTGAAGCGAGCGAGAAAACTTCGAGTAGGACTCGGTAGAGGACCGCGCTTGAGGTTCACGCCTCCCGCAAATTTGCGAGTGGCGCATCGATATCTGGAGAGAAAAAGGAGCAACTGTTTGCAGTCTATACCCAGAAGAGCCACTTACCAGGAGCTTGTGTTCCAAGAGGGCATGCCGGTTGCACCGGAGCGGAACTCACGTTTTGTACAATTGTACAATTCTGTGTTAACTTTGTGTTTTGTTCAGTTTGCGTCTGGTTGAATGACTTCATTGAATAGATTCCTCGTATGAGGAGCTCCAGATCTGGTATCATGGATGTATAGTTGTAGATCAATGTTAAGAGGTGGGTCTGGTTCTTGAATAAAGAGAGGAACTCTTCTGGAATTGACGGCTCTTAGAATAAAAAAAAGCAAAACATTGTCAGAAAGTTGAATCGCGGGAAAGAGAAAGAAAAAAAGTTCGAGATAAAGCCTGCATACGAGCCGAGGGGCTCATCAGGCCGGAGCTTGTCCTGGTTTCTGTAGCACGAAGTGTCTAGGAATATTTGTAGCCTACCCTGGATGGGATGCTAGTCCATACCGAGGCTACCTCCAGCATTAAGAGCATTAAGCGAGGCACTGTGAGAGTAAGGCCCAAAGTGTCTTGCCCGAGAACACAACGCAATGTCCCCGTCCAGAGCTCGAACCCGGACCGTTCGCTCCGGAGACAAGCGCATTAACCATGAGGCCACCGCGCCAGTAGTAAGTGACGACAAATTATATTCAAGGAAAAATGATTTGAGTTCGAGATAACCGAGCTCAGCTCAAGACAGCGAGGTTCTACCGTACATCATGAAGATAGGTTGATTGCAATCTTAATTCTCCTCGCTCAATACCGTACATTTCGTGTGATGTTAGTTCTGAGAATTTGGTGGAGATCAAGATAATATCCTCCAGTTGATGGTTTTCTTTGTTCCTATCACATAGTTCCTTGACACTGTCTTGGTGTTGTAAGGAGAATTAAACTGTTAATCACTCTCGACCCTGGACTGGCAAACAATAATGATGGTAGCTGTACTTGCTTCAGCTAAATTACATTACTTGCAGAAAATTTCGGCCGTTTAATTTTCGGACACTTTTTATCTCATTTTGGACAAATTTCGGACAACAATTTCGGACACTTTAACGTAAGTTTACACTACAAAACAAGAATTTGACTGAAGCAACATCAAACGATGATAGTATTACTGTATCCTCAAGGTTCTACGAATTCACCGACGAGAAAATATCACAAATTCTATCAAGCCGTTACATATCTCAAGGAGTGTCTTAACTATAGTTCGCTCTCTAAATCCCAGCATAGAGGAAATCAGGAGCTTTGGAGCTACCTCAAAGATGTATACTGTTACTGTAAATATTTCGGACCCTTTAATATTTCGGACGGGTTTATTTTAGGATCGTCCGAATTCTATTTTTGCAAGTAATGTATTGTTGAATTAAGTGATTATTAAATATTCTTACTTTCAGACTGGACAGCGGTCGATGATGTCAGCGCAAGAGCGTTTGTGGGACTGGCAGAGATCTCTGCTGATGAGATTTGAATTGGACTGGACTGTTGGACAAAGACTGAGGATGATATGGCACCAACTGAGGAGGTTTGCACTGGACTGGACTCATGCTCGAGGACTGAGGATGACATGGTACCAACTGAGAAAGTTTGCACTGGACTGGACTGTTGCACAAGGACTGAGGATGATATACCACTACTGAGGCTCGACGTTGTTTGTGTCAGAGGTGCACTCAAAATGGATGGAGAAGGGGAAACGGTTTGAGCATCAGTACATTTAGGATCTAAAGAAAACACAATTAACAACATTTGAAGAACTTAGCAGTGGATAAAAGATTTTTCAGTAGTCTTGCATGGGTGAAGATGTATAAACTAGAGAAACTATTTTGATGAAAACTGATCAGCCTTGTCTAGTTATTCCAGTGTAGGTTTTGTTTGGAAATAGGTTACAGGAGGGGTTGTTATTAATAATAGCTCTTATTATATGGCTAGTTCCGTGAGCGGGCAAGATGAATCAAATCCTGCGCTGTGATTGGCTACCCGCTCGGGACTACCCGCCGTGTCCCGCAAGAAAAATTTCCCCTAAAGTCATAAAATAAATCCTTTATTGACTAAGCTTGTTCGGTCAAGATGGCTGGATATTGGCATCGTTCTTTTTTTGCGAGTTTATAGACCTCGACTCCGTCTCGGTCCATGAACACGCAAAAAAAGAACTTGGCCAATATCCTGCCATCTTGACCTCACACTTGGTCAATAACCCATACATAATATATCACCCCTATCCTTTTCCCACGACGAGGTTGCGGTTTTGACAAAAAATAAGACATGCCTCCCTTAAATTTCCATAAGTTTCTAGGGTTTCTAATAATCAGTCATTTTTTTTATCTCTAAGACCACCAGCCCATAAGCAATCAATTTTGAGAGGTGATTCTGAACAGCTCGGATATTTTAACACTTACCCCCTCTAGTTATACTCAGGAATATTATCATTCCTCTTATTCCGAGAAACAAATATTAACCCAAACTAAAACTTGAAGATTGCTCTTACCTGAGCTTCCATTGCAGATATAAATCACCATCTTCATGTTAGATGTCCTACAGTGTCCCCCATTCTCACTGGACAGTGAATTTTGCATGCCGTTTGAGGTTGCTGAGGAATTCAAGATCATAAATACGACGTAAGTAATTTTGCATTGCTGGAATTTACTCAGAATTGTAGGTCTTTTGGATCCATCTATTTACTTAAATCGGTGTTAGAAATACTGACTAGCAAACCTGCTTTGAACCAATTCCTCTCGAAATCGATGACGTATGCTATTCTCTTTGGTGTCTGCCTGTGTTTTCTAGCTTCATGTTTTTTACAGGGCCTCCAATAAGCGATCACTTATTGACTAGTGACACTTAATATCCGAATTAGCAGTGTCCTTACTAAGCCGCGTACGGCCTTCTTGTAGTCCACGACCACATACAATATCTGCGAAAACGATCTCGAGGTCTCCTTAGGGCGAGGTATAGTAATGGTTAGGTAATAGCAGTGGTTACAGATAGTATTCGAATTAACAATGTCCTGAGCACGAAGTTAACTTAAAAGCCTACGGCCTTTCTGTATTCTAGAACCAAATAAAAGTCTGTGAAAACGAGCTCGAGGTCTCCTTAGGGCGAGGTAGGGAATAGCAGTGGAACTTGGAAAGCCTTATTGCACAGAAAACAGATTTCACCAATTAAAAATGGTACAGGACTTACCTATGAAGTAATATTTTGTTCCTGGCACAAACTCTATACCTCCTAATAAAGCGCTGTAAGATCTAAACACCATTGGGTAATACTTTAACTGTAAAGGACTATTACAAGTCAGTAGTTTCTTATTTGCCGTGAAGCTGGTGACACTTGTGTTCACTGTGCACATGTCATACTCGTGTTTGTCCACGATCCACATGTTCTCGTACATTTGTTCCTTGGGTATGCTGGCCTCTTGTTCATCTAACACGCTCGCTGGGTTTGGACAAACGATGTTAAGTTTGGAATGCCGAGAAACGTTGATCTCCACATTTTTTTTGAATCTGTTCAGGGATTTCAAACAGTAATTCAGTTAACCAGGAAGGTAATTTAAGAGAGGCATGCAAGTATACTCTTTTTTTCCTTATAAGAGTATATCAGTTATAAGAATATCCCCGGTAGAATTTGCGAAATTTTAAAAACATTTTAAGAATAAACCTGAGACTACGATTTTGAAAAGAATAAATTTTTTTATGTTGAAAATTTGCGATACAATACAACTATATGTGAAAAGTGAACTGATCAACATGACACGAGCCTGAGACAAAGGAAAAATCTGAGCGCCCGCCCGGTGTTCGGGAGGTGATGGGTTCGATTCCTGTCGGGGACTCAGATTTTTTCTTTGTCCCACGCTTGTGTCATGTTGATCAGTTCACTTTTCACATTTCATTACCGAGCTTAAATTCACCATCTTTATTCACTTAATACAATTATATGTTTTTAGTTAAACCCTATAAAATATATATTCTTCCTTTCTCTAAACAGTTATTGACATTATTCATCGAGCCAGAAGATCGTAACAGTGAGATTTGTAAATCCAGGGCTATATATTAACAGTTCGTCTTGAGAATAGCCCTCAGTTGTGAACCGTTAGCTTGAAGTACTTTCAACCGTACATAAGGCCGGGTTTGATCCCGATAACCAATGAACAATACATTGATCGAAATATGCTATCGGTATGTACAACATCTTGTACTGTTGTAACAAGATTTCAGTTAGCTCAACAGGTATACCAACGCTCCGCGGATACATAGGTACATAAATGCGTTCTTCAACATAAATGTTGTTCTTGTGAACAGCACAAGGTCATAGCAGTTTTCATGTTACCATCAGGTCTTAATTGGCCGTATTGATGTACGCGAGGAGAACCAAAACAACTTCAAAACAAAAACAACAGAACTCACAATGGATTTCTTGGATCCCAGTGAATGGACGGCTTATGGCTTGCTTCACCGAATGACGAAACACTGAAAATGAACCAAACTTTCACAAGATACACAAGTGTGAACATGTTCTCCACTCTTTAACTAACAAAGCGCAGTGCCGTGGTTTCTGACAATCAATATTCGCATCTTTGTCTGCTTGCAGTCGAACCGAGCCATCCCAAAGAGCTAAATCGCTTTATCAAAAGAAAAAGATAATTTTTCAGAATCACTCATTTTTTCTTTTGTGATTATAATTTCAATGTACGTCATTTAATTAAGTGAGGCATCTAAATTTTTCGCAGTTACGAAAAATCGGGGCACGAAAATCAGTTAGCTGTGCTCCGGTAAACGCTAAGTACGGTTATAGATTGGATATTGTTCTGTCATAATATCCTTCTCACGCTTAAAGAAATATTTACAGTAACCCAGCTCCAAAAAAATTCAAAACTTATATTTTTATTTAGTAGATCAGCATCGCCCATGTTAAGTAATCCTATTAGAAAATCTCTAGGGACATACTACAAAGCAAAGCTACCTTAATTATGGTTCTAAAAGCGTCGACTAGCTGTCTTTTAGTAAGATGTAAGAAAACAGCTATGCCTTAACTTTCTCACGTTTGACAAATTACAGAAACCTAGCACTTATGAAGTCTGTATTTTTTTCTTACTTAATGTACCGGTGTTGCCCTTGGTAACTAGTCGAGTAAGCTAATCTTATTGAAAACTCTCAAGGGTCAAGGGATTGACAACAGTGTAAGGCCTTTTTAATGCGTCAACCTGGGTTTATCCTAGATGACTTATAACACGCCTATGGCGTTTAGTTACGTCACGAAATAAAAAGAAAAAGGTCTTCTTAACCGCGCGTTGACCGCGCGGCCTAGGCCGTATTTGTTTCTTAAAACCGGGAAATTAAATGTCACCTTTTTGTCGCTATTGTTTGGTGTTCCTGTTTTATTAATATATAATTTTCTGACCGAAAACGTTTTTCGTCGAAACTCTCTATCCATACAAACCATACAAGCTTAAATTTTTAGGCCGGTCTGACCTTTTATTCTTAATTTGAGACTCTGTGAAGATTTCAGAAATTTAAGACCTTAAACAGTTATCACAACAATAACACCAAAAAACCGCACCCATACAGTACATCTCAACACAACGAACCTCTAAGGCCCCGTCCTTGTTACGCCGGAGAAATTTGAAAACGGATCAATGTTTTCCGTCCACACTACGCCAGAGGAATATAAAAACTGGTCATTTTGGATTTGTGTTTGAAGAAAACTTGGTCAGGAAAATCACGTGATTAGACTACATTGTTTTAGAAAAGCGTCGTTTTCAAAATGTTTTCTGTCCAAACGAAAACGAAAAACCGGCGTTTTCAGATGTCTCCAATTTGAAGAGCCTTTTCGAAGATCTCCGTTTCTCGTGTCGGATAAGTGTGGACGGTAGGCCTAACCGTAGAAATAAAGCTGCGTCTTTGAATTTCTCCGGCATATTGTGGACCGGGCTTAAGCTTCTACTTATTTTTATAAGCAAAAATGCGCTTTAAATTTCACCGCGCGGTTTTAAGGGACCGTTCATTTTTTATGAGGGAGGGGGGGCTGGTGGGATTTGGGAAGCACCATTTAAAAATCACATGACCCCCCCTCAGCTTACCAATTTTTTCACATGGCCCCCCCTTATAGCGGTAATTTTTTGGGATGACCCCCCCCCCAAAAAAAAAAAATTCAACAAACAATATTTAGATTTCAACTTTTTTAATATTTCTCTATTATCCCCCTACTTAACGTTATTGTGCTCACTATGAAGACAATATTTACAATCCCTATACTACAGAGAGCTGTTGTTTAAAAAACAAATCAAAAGAAAGAGAAGTCAATTTCGGATCTCCTAGTTATGGCTCGCCCTGAGCGTGTGGCATTTGGCCTCTCATTGGCATCTTCCTCATCTGAATTGATGAATGCAAGAATGACGTCACTTGAGTCATCTTCTCTCCCAGAGTCAATGGCATTACTGTCATACTCATCATTGTCACTTTCATCCGTTTCACTGCTGTCAGCACTTGCCCTGTTGTCATTTTGTGTCAATGTCCTGGCATTTCTCAGTGTTGGTTGGCCAATTCTGAGAGGACTCTTCTGCTGCAAGCATGAATGTCTTACAATTGCCTTTACTTTCTCACTCTTGCTGCTTTTCAAATGCTGCTTCAGCCCGAGGTGGTTCAAGTACTTGTTTAGTTCTGGAACACGTAGCGTTTTAAGCTTGGTTAGATCTTCGCACAACTCAGTCCAAGGATAATCCTCATATGATTTATCTTTTGCGTCCCTACTTAACTTTGCCTTTTCTTCTGCTCTCTTTTTCCTTTTAAATTCCAGCACTTCAAGATGCTGAAGATAATCCACCACAAACTTTGATTTGACAATAAACTTATCTGCAAATAGAGCAAGCTCTCTGGGTGAGATAAAACCAGCCTGCCACTTCCATGCTCTTTCTTCGCTTGGACCCTTGGCTGCCAGTCATCTGGACCACACCCTTCTTTTGGGGTCTTCTGGTAGGAGAGGTAGTGGTATTCTGGTAGGCAGGAATGGTCAGGAACTGGTTTAAGAAAAAGAAGCAATCTTTCTAAGTGCGGATGGCTGTTCAGAAAGGGCGAGTGAGTTTTCCATGCCAGGGTACCAGTTGAAGCCCAGTGATGGAAGAAAACTGAACTTCTCCATGAAAGAACACAGAGCAATGGTGGAAAAGTTGAATGTCATATTGAAAGATGTAAAGGAACACGATTCCACACTCTTTCAGTCCAATGGGCTTGCTTTAAAGCAGGGCGAAGAATTTGCCCACAGTTTTAATGTAAAACAGATCAAATGTATAGAAGGTAAGTTGACGAAGGTCACGCAGGACATGGAAGCACTAGAAAATAAGAAGGGCAATTATAACAGCATATTCAAGGGCATACTCAAACAGCACATCAACAAAAGGAGAAGGAAAAAAGAAAACCGCAGAAAGTCGAATGAAAGAAAGAGGAAGCGGACTGAAAACAACGTCCAACGAGTTTATGGAATCTGTGTTGGAAACCCGCTAGGAAATGATCTTCCACAATGCCTTGTGTACCCTCCTAGAGCGGCCGTCCCGGAAGAGTGTATTAAGGTTGAGGATGTTGCCACGTCGTTATTTAGAAGAGATGGGCCATACGTCGCACTGCTCTTGGAAGGGAATTATTTCACCAATGCTGCAAGAAGCAGAATCACCACCAACCTTGAGCAGGAAGTCAAAGATTGTGTTTACACCTTCATGTACCCTGAAGAGTACACTCTGACGGAAAGCATTGCTGCTTCTTGCAGCATTGGTGAAAGAGACTCCCATAGCAGCACAAGTGGCGACGAAGAACTCGACGACAGCGAAGATGAAGATGAGTGCCAGTGAAAGTTGCATTCCAAAATAACAGTGTGAAGTACTTTGTTTCAGTATCTACAAATGCTTTTTGTCGCCAAACGTTTTTTTAAAGCAGAAGGAAAGTTTGTAATAAATTTGTATTCTGCCTTCTATGTTTATTCTATAGCAATTTTTTTGATATTCAGACATTATGCCATTTTAAAGTTTTACTAAAATATTTCACGTGACCCCCCCTTTTTCCCTTATTTTTTGGGATGGCCCCCCCTCGAAAGCCATTTTTTTTCGCATGGCCCCCCCCCCAAATCCCACCAGCCCCCCCTACCTTATAAAAAATGAACGGTCCCTAAGCATCCGTGATTATAAGCTTCTTATATTCCTCGATCTGCTTTGTGATGAAAATACGAGTTGTCAAAATAATAATTGGGGTATCGACTTTGCACAGTTTCCAGAAAAGCAAAACTCTTACTCGTATTTCTTTACATACAAATGAAATTTAAATATCCCGCACTGACTAAAGTGAGATGACGACCCAATCAAATGATTGCATTAATCAGCCATGCGGTGCGTGGTCACAAAACGTGTGCGAATTTACATTGCTAATTATACATCGCTGAAACATTTGCCGCATGGAGTTTCTCGGTCGTACTTTTACCACCATGTCGTACTTTTACCATTTAACAGGTAACAGGTAACTTTTACCATCATGTTCTAGAATTTATGTAGCAAAAATTTAACTTTGCTCTTGACCACTTCAAGGAACAAGTACCAAGCTTTCACTTTGGACTGTCCTTTGTTTGTAGCTGTTACTAAACACCAACACCTGCAACAAGAATTTACTTCAAGAAAACCTTGCAAGAACGCGCTTCGAATAAGATATGGTTACCACGTTTTGCCAAGGTAAGAACTGAACACAAAACTAATATATTTTGTAGAGGTAACTTAGCCTTTCTCTTCTTCTAGATTTCTCTATCAATAGTTGGTAAACTGATTTCAAAACAATTAGCTCTCTTCAAATATTTTTCCTTGTCCAGTCGGTAATGATAAGAACGTCGACATGTAGAACTTCTGACCATCGGTGAATTCATTTGAGCGACCGTTACCTTTTGTGAAACATTCAAAGGACAGATACAATTGAGTTCTTGTTCTCTAAAATGGAATTTGGACTCTCTCATTTATATTAGTTCATACTGTTTTACTTGTTTCGGGCCCTTGTTTCATGGCATGTTCAAAGTATGTGTTATTTTTACCAAGCCGAGTTTTATTAGACAGTGCAGAATGCTTAAGTATCCCTCTAAACAATCACAAATAACTCTTGATCACAAATAAATCTTAACCTTTTCCAGGACTGAGAAATGACAATGAAACGGACACAGATCCCAGTGGTGTGATCTATGACACGATTACATCAGGTAACTTGAACTTTTCAGTCACATCTTTCCGTCACAAGCTCATAATTTATATTCTCCTTACAGACTGCTGTACATTTCTTTTAATGTCAGTCCTGAGAATTTGGTAGTACATTAAGTCACAGACAAGTGGCCTTGATTGGATGAGATCTTGAGCTTGAAGATAGAAATTGGAATATTTTTCTGTTCGTTTCAGAATTTAGCCTCCCTTCAGAGGTACACATGGCTAATTACGCCCCAGAAATTGCGTCGTTGTTGCTGTTTCTGCTTTTGTGCATTGACTATGTTTAGTCTCTGCGAGGCCTTATGAGGAACAAATTAAATGATAAGGAATGTTTTTTGAGCTTGAACAAGGCAAACAGATATTTTCCAGGACCAACCAAGATTCAAAAATTGTTTTTGCTCTGAAAGGATAAACCTTGACGATATTACATAGCGGGCTTTTGAAAACCTCTCTTAATTACTAGAAAACATTACTGAGATTTTTACGGGTAATCCTAAACAGAAGTGTTTTGTGGGAGCATGTTTGCAGACTTCTCTTCGAGGCTACACATTTTTCAAGGACAAATAACTAACTTGTCAGATTGAATTGTATTTCCCGCGGGCCTTCATCGTAGTATTACATGTAACAAATATAAACAAATAGTTTTGCTGACACAGAAGACTTTCTTTTTATCTTTTCCTCCGGAGTTGGGTGACCTTGAATGACCTCCAAAGGGCGCACTCGCTCGCTTATTATTATGCAAATTAATTATTAGCCACGTGATTTCTGCGAGGTAAACAGAATCACATCGGGATCACATCTATTAATTGTCTGTTGCTCTCCTTCGTTTGAAGGGTCGACGTTTTCAAAACGACCATTTTGATTCCGGGTTTTTTTTGTCTTCATCTTAGGACCGCATGGCTAAATTGCTTTATAACATAAATTATTATCTTGAATATACATTCTATCACAATGCAAACAAAATGCAAATCGTTTTGGCACAACAAGTACTGCACTTGTGATAAATCACCATGGATTTCTTTCCGTGCTGGAAATTTTGAGTTCAGACCTTTATGTGCATATTGATAATTTATCCAGTGAGATATGTGTTTAGTTAACTGCAGAAGTGTTGACCTTTTCTTTTGCTTATATTTCCTTAGTAACTCCTTGCTGCGGATTGTGATGGCCTCTCATTGGTGGATTTTCATGCCTTGCTTGTCTTGGACTCTTATGGATGCCAGATGCCTGCTGACATGAAGACGTTTCTGGATCATGCTTGTGTAGTTTCAGATCTTGATGCTTCGTTAGGTAAAGGACAATAGTTTAGATAATTGTATCGTTGGAAACCGTGATTGATCGAGAGTCAATTTCTCCTCACGAAATCAAAACATTGTCAAGCAGAAAAGTGACGAGGTAGTCTGTTTCTAATTGTAGTCTCGATGTATCGCCAAATTCTCACAACTGATGCTTAAGGAAACGTATAGGAATAAGGAAAGAGAATTTATACCGTGAACTCGAGACTGAAAGGATTGAGTAAACGCGGATCCATGTTATTGAAACCACAAACTAAAACAAATTTCTCGGAAGAAATTGTCATTTGCTTGTTTACCGCAGTCAGCTGCAGTTGTCTTGAATCTCGCTATTTACAGTCAATTGGACATGCACTAAACTACACTGAAATCTTTCAGCAGATCAAGAATTTTGAATTGCATGTCGTTTCGCGCATTCAGGTAGAATTTTCATGAACTATGTCGCCAGAGTTTGCTGTTTGATTCCAGTCAAATTCGGACACGCACTAAACTATACAGAAAATCGTTCAAAGACCAAAGTTTGAAAACTCGAAGTTAGCAAATGAATTTGTATATTCCGTGACGTTTCGATTTATAACATGGATTTTTTTTTGCTGACCATGCAACTCTTTTGCAACTCAAAGTTGTTTTGGAAGAAATTTACGCTTGCTTGTTTACTGCAAAGTCAGTTGGAATTTTGTTCTCTGTCACCAGATTTCGCCCTTTGTACATTAGTACATTCAAAAGCCGACATATGAATAGTAATTTTCGTGTGGTTTCAATTTAAACATGGATCCGCCTTTAATTTGTATCCATTGCAATTTAGTAGTTTTAGCAAATATATTTTTGCAAAGAAGTTATTAAGTTATCAACGCGCGAAATTTACTTTCAAAACCAGTCAAAGCAAATGGTTATTTTAAACTGATGTAAAATGGCAATGAGCCACTTTGAATTTCAATATAACATTGCTTCGTAGAAATAGGATTATTTCCACTTGTCTGTAGTTTAAGTTTCGATTACTGTGTTTCTTAAAATAAGACATTTCGCAGTTAGTCTTAGCCAAAATTATTTTTATTTCTGACAATCCTTGTAATAATTTTAGATGTTTTAGAGTTGTTTCTTCGTCTTATCAGTTTCTACAAATAATTTTCAGACTTTAATGTTTTTCAACTTGTTTAATAACCTGATGTACCAATATCAGTGTTGTAAACAAGTTTACCTTAATCAAACTTGTAAATTACATTAAAGAAAACAATAAAATATTCGAGAACTATTGTTTGCTTTATTCCTCTTTTGTCTTTCATTTTACAATAGAAATAAAAAAATATTGCGCTTTTAAAAGGGGACTGGAAACTAGTCGGAATGTAGGCTATCTCTTTTACTATTTTTTGACTATGTAGGGTTGCCAAAAAGAAAAAAAATTCTGCACTTTTGAACAGAATTTAGCCAGAAATCAAACATATACTTTGACTTTTGATGAGAGAAATCTGTTGCACAGTGAAAGATTTTTCCCGCCAAAAGACTTGTATATTTTTGACTCAAAACCAGACACCATTCAAAAGCGCAGACTTTTTTCTCTAAGGATAATTTTCCCGCCAAAAGACTTAGTTTTTTTTTCACATTTTTTGGTCTCTTTTAAAAGCGCAATATATCGTTGACCGAGAAAAATTTTCCCGCCAAAAGACTTAGTTTTTTTCCACATTTTTTGGTCTCTGTTAAAAGCGCAATATATCGTTAACCGTGAAAAATTTTCCCGCCAAAAGACTTCAGTTTTTTGTCGACTTTTTTGATCACTTTGAAGGACCAAATTTTTGTAATCGAAGACAAAATTGCTGTGAAAAGACTTAGTCGTTCGCTTTTAATCCAAGACAATTTTGTCGAATTTTTCCTCAGCTCCTTAAACAAAAACAACATTTCTTCTGGATAATTTCCTGCCAAAAGTCATTTTATTACAATCTGCTTTATCTCGCTTTGGCTTGCTTTGCTCTTTGGTGACTCCATGGAGCTTTCTGGTGTTTTTCTTTGAATCTAGAACGAAAAATCACAAATAAAGTACGTCAAACAGCATTTTTTGTAGATAATGTTCTAAGGGTTTAAGGGTTACAATGTTTGTTCCCCTAGTCACAAGAAATATGAAATCAGCTTGGTAAAGTTACAACCCATGTGAAGGTTAACATTTTTATTGAGCAGAATTCTTGCTATTTTGGCAATCTTTTCGTATCCTTAACTGCAAGTTCCAAAATATATAAAACAACATCCATTCCTAGCATTTCATTTCAATTCGTAAAACAATTAAAACAATATTTTGAGGTTTCGTGCTCAATTTTATTTAGTTCTTAATAACCGTGCGGACGGTTTGTACACGTATGGGAGAATCTTTGACCTCGGTCAAGATTCTCCCATACAGAGCGACTAAGCTCGGTAAATAAGATTTCATTACAAATTGGCTGAACAAGAAAACTGAAACAATTCGCTGAAAGTTACTTGAATTAACCAGTTTGCAGTCGCTACCATTTTGCTTTCAACTGGAATAAAAAATTTTGTCAGAAGAAGGTGGAACTCATTGACAGGCGTGTTTCGACTTATCTAGTTTCTTTTATTGTCTAAAAAAATTTCTTCCAGGCATTCAAGTCACTCCTAGTTTTGTATAGAGTACTTTTTACTTCTGGAGTATGCTGGCAAAAACTTCTCAATTTCGTTTTCAGCTGGTGTTTTGATTGCTTGAGTTGAACTTTCATTTACCAAAGTTTGCTCGTTTTATTAACTTTTTTTCTCTTCAACTTTTGGGTTCTTCCATTTAGTATTTCTAGCAGAAACAAGCCAAATAATATTGTATGTTTTTTGTTTGCAGTTCTCCGACAGCAAAAGTAAAAGGTTGTTGAGCGATTTAGATGCTGGTCTAAACGGGAAAATATTGATTCAATATTGATTTTAGCCAATCATATTTGTAAATTGAGCAGTTTCCTTGCAAAGCATGACCATATAATAAAGCTATTTTATTACAGCCTGACATGTGAAGTGAAGTGAAAGACTTTATTTAATGAGGGTGACCCGTGACAGTAACTTAAGTTACTGATAAACTTGGGGCCCTCAGCTTAAAATAATTAGAATTATTGTTGGGGGGGATTTATAAAAAGGATGGGGCTGCTCATCGGAAATTTTGAAAAGAACCCCTAAGAGGAACCAAGATCCTGTTTTGTGGGTGTGGCTTGAAATTTTTTCACCCCTAAAGAGGTACCAACCTAATGCCTTGTTTGGGAATTTGATAAATTCTCAAGATGCCAATTTGAAGATCATGTAGTGTTTTGATGAGCAAAATCTACTTTTAAAAATTGACAAAAGAAATCACTAAAAATCAATACATTGTTGTGAAATCTTGAAGAACTGAAGTGATAATCATAGCAAGTTTAGCCACCTGATACTTAACAGTTGGCATGTTACTGACAGGAAAATTAACAATGCAAATCAATGAAAATTTCTTAAAGCAATCTTCAGTATTTGCCAAGTTAGTATTGGAAACATCAGAATCACGGGAAAAGATCCAAGGAATCACAAATGTTGGAAAAA
Organism: Orbicella faveolata; assembly: GCF_042242905.1. Lineage (NCBI taxonomy): Eukaryota > Metazoa > Cnidaria > Anthozoa > Scleractinia > Merulinidae > Orbicella > Orbicella faveolata. Next base: position 1,142,247 of record NW_028301542.1, on the reverse strand, counting down.
GATGGATCCTCTGATCACGAGTTCCAGGCCCCTTGATAAGTTTAAATAGTTTCCCAGAAGAATTTGGGACTTAGGAGTTCTCAGAAAAACATTTAATCATGCACAAAAACAGGCCCATACTAGGAGATATACATTTGACTAAAAAGAAATAAAGCGTCAAGCCATACTCACCATTTGCTATGATAGAGTAAGATCCTTTCCTTTCTTGTTAATTGTTCCATTGTTAATGAAATCAGTCATCCCAAGACTGTTAGGAAAAGAAAAATCAATCAATCATTTCTTGCTGAAATTTTTCTCAGCCAACTAACTAAATTGTTGTTGCACGTAAAACAACTTTAACGAAAAGTACTGTATGAATACTGATGAATGAGGGTGGTAGATTGATTTATGAAGTAGAACCTCAATGGGTCTGTTTTATATTCAATAAAAGGAAAGGGTTGTCCTAATACCACCTGTGTGGGGGCATGGTGGCCTTATGGTTAGTGTGCTCACTTCTGTTTCAAGCAATCCAGGTTTTAGCCCTGGCCGGGGACATTGTGTTGTGTTCTTGGGCAAGACACTTCACTCTCACAGTGCCTCTCTCCATCCAGGTGTATAAAATGGGTACTGGCAAATTTACTGCTAGGGGTTTACCCTGTGATGAACTAGCATCCCATCCAGGGGGTGGGGGAGTAGAAATACTCCTAGTTGCTTCATGCTACAGAAACGGGAGAGAAGTTGTGGCCTGATTGGCCGCTTGCCTTAATTATACAGACTTAACCCTTACATTGGTAGCAGAGCGCCTGTTGTAATCTTGCACAGTTATCCAAAACTCACAATATCAACCCTAGAGAAGTGCAATTTAACTTTTACAGTGCTGGCAGTTGTTTTTCTTGACACTGCTTTTTCAAGTGTTGATTTCTTTGCTAGAATTGTATCAAGTTTGTGGGAAAACGCTTTGTATATTATGCAATGATGTCAGTTCAGAAACAGAAACAACATTTCTCAATACCAGTATTTATAAATTAAAGGTAAAGGATTCCAAAACAGTTCAGATGTGCTGAGAAGCCACTTCAAGCCTACAGAAAAATCATGTTGCTCAATATGCCACCCACCAGGCCAAGTGAAAATGTAGGCTTCAATTTATCAGAGTAAGCTCTCTGGCTTCTCAGAACTAATTTTTTGTAATCAAAAAAGAAACAAATAATTATAATAGTAATGATAGTAATAGTTATGTAATAATATTGATAATAAAGACATTTATTATAACAAGAAATTTCAATGAGTCCGCAGAAAAAGGTAAATAGTACATTTCAAGGAATACTCATTTTCTTAAAAATGAAAACTCTGCAGACTCACCATCTGGTATTGATACAGATACTTCCTCTCCACTCTGTTCATCTGTTGCTCTATTGTTAATGAAATCAGTCATCATAAACTGTAGGAGAAAGCAAGATAAATCAATTCTTTCTTTCTAAGTATTGGCAAGGACAGTGATACACTTAAGACATGTAGAGAACCATGATGATCGGACCAAAATTTCTGGCAGCTGACTAACTGCATTACAGTTGCAGGTAAAACAATTCTCAATATTAATTTTTAAAAAAAGTCTCTGTTTAAGGCACTGATGAATGATGGTGGAAGCCTAGCTTATGAAATTGTACCTGTAGGGTCTGTATGGAGTACCAAAGTGTCATACCCCAGCCAATCTGAGTTAACCGACTTAAGGTCATTCTGCTGAAATAGAACCTGCACTGAGATTTTTGTGAAACTTATCGATTGTTTATATTATAGGAACTTAAATTTTGAAATAAAAATGAGGGGTCCCCATGTTCGTTTAGGAGCAAAAGCACCTTGTTTATATCCACAAAATCCTTATAATAGCACCATGATTGTAGTCACGATTGCTCACTAAATTCACATTTTTCACGATTGCTTTTTGTTCTACACTGAGAAATGGTCCATATTTATTTTACACAGAGAAATTTATTACTCAATTCAAAACAACAAAAAAAAAAATGGTAGGTCACCATACTCGTTTGCGAGAAAATGACGATTTAACTCTATGGCGATGTCCAGCTGTAAAGAAAAAGCCGCCATTTTTTAATGCACCCGTGCTAATCACGTGTGAAATTATACACAGTAGGGATGCGCAATGCAATACTGGGGAATGACCTTAAGATAGAATGGTTAGCCATATTACCCACAGTTATTAAGAGGTAATGGTTACTTTGTGTAAAACACACTGGAACTGTTGTTGTTCAAGCAATTTGCAGGTGGGTCATCACACAACACTTCTCCCTTTTCTTTATCGGTAATTGATGTATTGATGTATGTATTTCGGAGGCAGCGTGGCCAAGTGGTTTAGGGCACTGGTGTTGTAATCCAGAGATCCCGGGTTCAAGGCCTCTGCCCTGCCACTAGTGGGATTTGTTTCTTGGTTGTCCCGAGTTCAAATCCTCGGTCAAGCTTTGTAAATAGCCAACTGGTCTGCCTCCTGCCAGTTGAGATTTTTGACTATGTTACATTTATTTGACATATTTGTTTCCTTTGTTTCAGTGACATGCCTGAAAACTAGCTAAGCTTAGTGCTCGTATAGCTAAGTGCATGACCACTATAAACAAGATTTATATTTTTACATTTACGTGTATGAAATGCTGGAGAAGAAACTGTACCCACCTGTTGCAATACAACACAACTTAAAGAGGCTGTTTTGGGTAGACCCAATCCTTTACAACTTGTTCCATCATCATGAACCATCCAAGAACTGTGGAAAAAAGTATTTTACATGTAAATTATTTTATAAATTTACTGCAATCCTGCAAGTGATATTGGAATTGTGAGTAAAAACTGAAAAATTAAAATTAATTTCGTTAATTGCTGTGTTTAGGATTGCAAAGCAGTAATTTCTTAGTTCACGGCTTCAAAGTGATGAGATTTAAGTAAACCTTGGCAAAAAGACTTTTTGTCCAAATCAGAGAGTTATTGCCTCCACATTGACCATGCTGCTCAGATTGTTTACCCAACAGATCACACGACCACGGAACAAATAGGTCTACTGAGATAAACTTCTTACAGTATACGTATCGACAATAATGTTGCTTTTCTTAAAAAAAGCTTTCAATTTTCAAGTCTTAATAATTTTCTTCAACTGGATTTTATCAAGCATGAGAGGGAAATGTTTAGTATACTTATGGCTTTGAAATGAAGTAAACTTACTGTTGTACCATATATACATGTATTGCAAAAATAATTAATATTATTGTAAATTGACAAAACAGTGTACTAAAAAAGATGGCAAATGATACATTTACCCATAATGCACCAGTCAATGTAATTTCCCACCCCTCCCAACCCTGGGACAATGGCAGGATTAATGGGGCATTCATTATATAATCACGCTTCAGTAAGAGGGACATCAATTAAAAACCTTATATTGAATCTTGCGGTGTTTTGAGCAGGGATTAGGCCATGATCAAACATCAAAACAGTTCACCATTGTGTCTCATTTGACCACAGGGAATTATTTGAGTCTAGAGAAGGAGTCACAGGTGAACTTCAAGTATGCTGTTGATTATGTTTTGATCACCTTGCATATGACCGGTGTGCTTGAAATTTGAACTGACCAATCAGGATTCAGTACACAGGAAAAACTCTAGTACTGTCCTGCTGAATTCCGCATATCAACAAATATTTTAGATTACATATTTATTAATAATCATTTAGATAATTATATAATATGCCAAAGCGTAGGGTATTTGACAGACTGGGCATTACCCCTATGGCAGGGAAACCCTCAGCGGGAAGGGGGGGGGGGGGGGGAGGGGGCCGCTGAAGTTACATTGAAATTCTCATGCAGGCTCATAAAACCACAGCAATGTCCTAAAAACGTCAACCTAAGATGCACAAAGTTGTTAGCGCTGGGGAAAATTTCGCCAAAAAAAGGCTTTCTAATGTGCCTAACTTGGCGTGTTAAGTTCACAGGGCATTGTAGTAAAACGGAGTCAAATGTACAGCCGCCATCTTTTTTTGTACAGTAGTTCTACACCGAAACAAGTTTCCTAGCCCCAGAAGAACTAACGATAAACAAATCAACGAAAATAAGATTACAGTTCAGGCACAGTATGAGAAACGAAGCCATCCACATGCTACTAAATTAAACTTCTCGTTTTACGCTGAACTTTGGCGTTTCCGAGAGATTGAAAGCCATTCGTTTGCTTACTTACCTCAAGCTTGCCTCTCATAAACTGCATTTTCCAGACAAACCGAAAGGTGCTTCTTGAACTTCCCAAGCTTGTGAATTGCTCAAATATTCTAACTCTACAACTTTACCACAAAAACGCTTTCCTGATCCTATTTATCATCATAACCTCGGCGAACTCTGGATGGTTAGGTCAAGTGTTACACGTGCTGCAATTTTCGAATAAATTAATTTTCGCTATTGTTTCAACCACAGGTCACCCAAGCGTAATATAAGAGTTTGTATGGGGAACTGTAGCTAAAATATAAGCGTTTGTATGGAGATCAGGAGTTAACATTGAATTCGTTCAATGTATCGGTAATATATTCGGTAAATTACCCATGCATTGAACGAATTTAATGTTAACTCCTGATCTCATACAAACTCTTATATTTTAGCCACAGTTCTCCATACAAACTCTTATATTACGCTTGGGTGACCTGTGGTTTCAACAAACGTCAATGATTGGCCCTCGCCAAAAATCCTGCAAAAATGCTAATTTCTTCAAGAAGCTCTAACAGCTTTAAACTGGACCTGGCTTAATCGTTCAAAACGATTTTTAGGACCTTTCTAAAAACGCAATGAGTCCGAGTCCGAGTCCGAGGACGGCCCTAACTAAATGCCAACTAAATGTCCAGCAGTCTGAAATTTTCAAAGATTTTCGTCGAAAAGCCTTATTCAAACCTTTTGAGAGTGTTCTATGTCTTCTATTCTACGTTTCTTTTAAAATGCCAAGCCATCCAAAATATCATCTTGTTTTTCTGGTGGATGAATACCCTGAGCTTGAAGATGCTGTAAAATTACCACGTTCAACATTTATGGCCAGACTCACACTCAGAAACTATTACAAAATTTCGACGCAAAGACTCGCACAAACGCTCCCAAGACTAGTTAGTAGTAGAGTATTATATTTTATTTAGAAATGCTAAGCGAAATTTTGGCTTTCCTGTAGACAAATCTTCCAAACTTGAGCATGCTAATAAACAACATGTTAACAGTCCTGTCAGACTCACTGGCACGAATTCAACAACAGCAACAACAACTAGCTTTATTTGCATGACCATATATACATACAGTGTTGCAAAAGCTTTTGTAAACTAAAATTAAAACGGTAATGATTTCTGTGAACATATTTCAAAGAAACTAAATGCCGGGCAGTCAGAAATCGTTGCAGAATTTCGATGGAAAAGCTTATTCAAACCTTCTGAGGGTATTAATGTTTATTTATAAATGCCAACCTCAAAGGAAAAATAGATGGCTTTTTGAGGTCTGACCTTTATCTCAAAATTTTCTGAACCAACGTTGACTTCCGGTGATTCACTTTGCTAAATAATATTAACGCGTTTTTAAACCCTTTTGTCATCTCCGATTTACTCGCAATGATTATTTTCTGGCTTGTATTTTGACTATCTTGCGTAGTGACAGAGGCATTTCCAACAAAAATAACACTAAGAAAAAAATTAACAACAACAAATGATTTATAAAAAAAAAGGAAAAAAAAAATGAAACGGCTATAAAAAGACGAAAAATAAAACATTATAGATAACTTCAGTTGAAAGAGTTTAGTTAGTTTTTATTTTGTGTTTTTCAAGACCTCCTGTGCCGCGTTAGCTCATTCCAAATGAGTTATCATTCCAAATGCATTGATATTGCAGTTTCTGATTCAACGAGTGTAAATGCAATGTCGAATTGAACCCAAAGTATAGTGTTAATCGGTTCCCGATCTAAATTGACAAACTTACCTCTGTAAGGAATCATTATCTGCGGACAAAAAGAAAGTGACTAATTGTAAGATCACGACAATACAAAAAGTCAAGTTTAATTAACACTTTTTCATCCACGACGAAATTCACATTTGCAGTATTGTAACAAAAGCACAAAAAATTTGGTAATTGTTTCAATTTACACTTTCTTCTTTTTGTGTCATTTGCTCACGTTTGTCGCAAGTTCACCTGTCATACGAAGTGAAATGAAATGTAAATTCTCCCTAATGATTGCCATACAGTTTCTTTATTTTTGTTGTAAGAATTTGATAATGCATAACGATCATTTCACTCAGTTGATTATTTTGTTAATTCTCTTCACTTGCCTGGCTGTCAGAGGCTCTGATATTGCAACGAGAAATTGGATTTTGATTACGTTTCTAGAATTTTAAGGGTTGCTTATAAATTATGCAGAATATCGGATGATGCAAATTTAATGTGCAGGACCGTAGTAACAAAAATAAATTAGTAATAACAAAAAATCTGAAAGGTCTCTTTATGTTTTCTTGTTATCCGAACTTGAGTAATAACGTTAACAGGGGTCAACATCAAGATGTCTTCAAAACAATATTATTTAACTTCTTCTACACAAACGGTAGTAGCTAATGAAACTATTTTCTCTTCTGAAATTCACAATGACAGAGCTTTCCAAGTTTTTCAGGATATGCGAGCGAAAGATGAGCTCTGTGACACTTATCTCTGTAGTGGCGGTCAACGTTTTCCCGCGCATGGCGTAATTTTGGCGGGAACTTGCCCGCTCTTCCGCGAAAAACTCGCGACTGCACAAGAGGAAATTAGAAGTACACGACACTACAATGAACTGGAAATCCCAGAGAATTTTGACAAGTCAGTTGTGCTAAATGTCCTGGATTTCGTGTATGAGGAAAAACTTGTTTTGAATATGAATCATATGTCGGAGTTATTGCAACTGTTGTCCTACTTGAAGGTAATTAACTGTGTTTTGACACTATGCAGTAGTTTTAATTCAGCGAGAGAGGATAAGGTAAGAGAGTTTTAAAATTCCTCATATATTCCGTAAGAAAATCCATCTGAAGTTATTTTCAACCATGGTACTCAGTCTTTCCGAGGATAACGCTAATCAGCTTGTAAAGCCGCTCAGGCTGTCCACGTGAGCAAAATCCACGTCGCATGATTGGCTATTTCTAGATCTTCCTGGTATTTCCGAAACCGGAACCGGAACCGGAAGTGATTTCAAAAAAGCTTGAGAAGGATTCCTTGGGAATATTAAAAACCTATATGGGGTAATAAACTCTCTTAATCTTTCACCTCCCATCTACTGTATTTCATTTGCGTGCGTGTTTTTCCACGAAGTGTGAGCTCAAAAAGACCCTAAAGAAAAGCTGAAAAGAAAACACATCCCCAAATAACCACATTTTCGTACTCATCTGTATAACTGAAAATATACCACTTGCAGTATTGCAACCTGTAATAGACATTTTGAAAAGTTTTGTTAATCCGATCTGGATGTTTTTGTGTGTGTTTTAAATTTCCGGAGGCTTCTGTAGACCGAAAAGTTAACAAAACAACAGTACGATAAAGAACCTTTTACACTGTATCTCTACGAAGAACACAAAAACTTTTTAAAGACTCATCTGTATGTTTGTCTTATTTTTTACATATTAGATCGACGAGGCACTCATTGCGTGCGAGCGATTTACTATAGATCATTTGCGAACACAGAACTGCATTGAGTTTCTTAAATTAGCCCAAACCCTTGAGCTTGAGCAGCTGAGGCACAAGGCGATGGAATATATAGAGTGGAACTTCCTGCAAGTCGTCAAAGAGGATGATTTTGTCGAGCTCTCAGCTTTTCAGATAACTTCTCTGCTCGGTAGCAATAATCTGAAGGTGAAGAGGGAGGATAGAGTGTATGAAGCAGTATGGAGGTGGTACAAGCATGATCCAGAAAATAGGTGAGATCTACTATGGTGTAATGCAGCTTGTGCGGATATAAAGCAGTAGTACAAAAAAGCGCAGCTCTATAGCTTTCATTTGAATGGTCACACATTAGGGTTTCATCCACAGACTTAAAAGTTAGAACCACCTTGTAAAGCATAAAAAACAGTACCACATGAAAGAACTACTCAATAGCTTTCATTTGAGTGGTCACACACTAGGGTTTCATCCACAGACTTAAAATTTAGAACCACCTTGTACAGCATAATAAACAGTATCATATGTAAGTACTGCTCAATAGCTTTCATCTTAATGGTCACAAGCCAGGGTTTTATCTACAGACACAAAACTCGGGATTAGATTCTCCCAGAAGCCACGCTACAAAAAAAGTCATTATTTATCCCTGCATACACTGAGATTCCACATTTCGCCAAATCTGAAACACTGATGTTGGTCTTAAAACTAACCTTTAGGGATCAAGACCTGGACGTGGTTTTAAAAAAAATTCGATTCCGTCAAATCAGCACAAAATTTCTCAAGACGCGAGTACTTCCTGAACTTGTTGAAGGTGAAGGAAGATGCCGCTTGGATGTGGAACAAGTTCTCACATCAAGACGACTGTCGCAAGAAAATAACGATCCAGGAACACCGCGGAACTCACGCAAGATTATCTACTTGCTCAGCATGAAGACAACCCGGGTTGACACGTTTGACGAGGAACAGCGCGCATGTGTGCCTTGCCCTGATCTTGCGTCATGGGATGTTGGCAGAGATGATAACTACCGCTGTGCAGTTATTGTGCAGGACGAGTTGTATGTTGTATCCAAAAAAGCGGTGAACCGGTTTAATCCGGTTACAAGAAAATGGACGTGGGTCGGTGAAGGTATGTTGTCAGTGTAAACTGAATAATGTTTACTAGAGACCATATCCCTCAACAACGTTTTCTCTAGCTTGATTAAAATTATTGCGCCATTATTGATCACTTTACCACTTTTAGAGCGGTTTTCAATTGAGTATCGCAAAACCAAAACCAAAGTAACCACTGTAGCCAATCTCAAAGGACACAAACAAGACAATGAACCAATCAACATTCGAAATAATTACATGTAGCTAACGCAAAGCGCGGGAAAACCTGTGCGAGCGAGTCGCGATTGGCTTTGGTTTTGCTTCTGATTGGATGAAAAAGTGGCGCGAGTTTTCCAAGCCAAAGGCGTAGCGTAATGACGCAAAACCAATTACTTTGCGACACTCCAATGAAAACCGCTCTGAGGTGCATTCTGAGTTAGTATAAATCTCAGAAGAAATAATAACGATAAAATATAAACCATAGCATGACAGTATATTTGTCATTTCAGGCCGTTCTGTACGTGAAGCTGGGGTTTGTTCTTATAAACACAACATTTATGTACTTGGTGGCAAACCTGATGCTATGGCTGCGCACAAGTTTGATGTGTGCCTCGGAATATGGAATTCCTTGCCGGAGATGATCAGGCCTCGACGATGTACCGGTAACATTGATTCATTTTCTGCCTCTATCTTTGCTTTAAAAACTTTTGAGGCCTTGTTTTATTTTTAAATGAAGTTTTTAGGCTGAAGTGTAAGTTTGTAGTCTAACCAACGGAACTCGCAAACCCACTCATATGCATATACATATTCACTTATTCCCCTTAAATTGTCCGGCCCCTCAGGTTTTTTTTAGCTTTTTCGTTCATTTATACTTTCGTTTGTTTGCCCGTTGGTTCGTTATTTCGTTCTACAGTTTGTTCGTTCGTTCGTTCGTTCGTTCTCTTGGTCGGTCGGTCGGTTGGTCGGCCGATCTGTCGTTCATTTGTTCGTTTACACGTTCGCGTGTGTGTTTGTAGTTTTGTTCGTAATTCAATGGGCCAGTTTGTTTCATACTACTACATAAAGTAAACGGATACCTATACCAATTTTCTTTTTAAGGTGTGGTCGTCTTGGGTCGAAAGATTTACGTCGTGGGTGGCCTTAATGACGATGGTCTGCTGACCACCATGGAACGCTTTCACTTGAGGTCTCAAAAATGGAAAGAGCTGCCTGGCCTTCAAGAGTCCCGCTTCAGTATGGGCGTGGCTACTTGGGCAGGAAGTATTTTTGTATTTGGTGGACGGAGTGACCGCCAAAGTTTAAAGAGCATGGAAGTGTATTACCCTAAAGAAGAGAGATGGGTGTCTGCGCCTGCGCAGTTAAACGATGACAGGAGTGAGTTTGGTCACGTGGTATACAAAAACAAGATCTATTGTTTTGGTGGGCGCGGAGTAAACACGGTCGAGTGTTATGATTATTTGAATCAGCAGTGGCGCATTGTGGGTAGAGTCAGCGATAACACTTACTCTGTCAACTGTTTAGTTTATCCTCCCTTGAACTGAATTGAACGCGCCGAGAAAAACTGTAATTTTCCTTAGTGTAGACCGAGAAATTTTGCTTTCGCTTCAGTTAGTTCTATTTCCTTTTGCGTTTTTGAGAGCGTACGTTTTTGGTCAGGTGGCAAAGGATGTTCTACAAAACGAGGACATGAAGTATATTTCCAACTGGCTCCTAATTAATCTTTCCGTAGTTCAGATTTATCGGCTTTTGTCTCAACGATCATTAGATTTTTTATTATTACATAGCTAGCTCGCCGCGCGGACAACATGAAACAAATCCTGCACTACGATTGGCTGTTCTAGTGGGGAAGAAAGCTTGGGCAATATACAGCCATCTTGACTTCATGAATCGGTAAATACCCGAATTTCTCCTTGCAGTAGTGCGTGTGTTAAGATGAGAGTATGTAAGCACGGTTGTGATGTTTTAGATTCGCGCGTATTGCTTGATAAATGCCATATAAAAGCACTAGCGTACTTTTTCGTGTTGACATGGCCTCAGCTAAACACTTGGGGTTTGTGAGAATTCTCGAAAGTTGTTCAAACCTCCGCTACGTCCCGGGTTTGCATAACTGTCTTGAATTCTCCGACCCACCCCCGCCCTCCTCGTGCCCGGGCTATGTGCTCTGTTGCTTAAGGCATAGACCAGTTCCACGCGATGTTTATCTTTAATTTTCAATCATTTAATTCACTCTGCGTGCAAAGAGTCTTCATCAGTTAACTTCAAGAGTTGTATTCAGATATCGATTTACTGTTGGTAAACTTCTCTGATAACAATACATGCAGCTAAATATATATATCTTATAAACCCAGCACGAGGGCCGTACTGAGAGAATGTCGGTCCGAGGTCTTCACAGTACGGATCGTCGCTGCGCTCAGGTCGGTACAAAAAAAGACCGGGGGCCGACAGTCTCCCAGTACGGTCCCGAGCAAGCTTGGCTGATAAGAGAATCATTACAAGACTGAAACTACCCAAAAATCTTCAAGAGTGATCTTGCGGGATCATTTTCCGGACAGTGCCCTGTCAAATAATTAGAGAATAATAGACCAGCGTTGGAGCAATCTGATTAGTCGATTTTAGTTATTGGCCCTCTGAACTGACTCAGTCGTGTAATAAAGATCGCTATATACCGGCAGAGGGAAGTCTTGTCACCATCGCTGGTCTTTAAGTGGGTCCTCTATTTCCAGATTGAATATATAAACTCGTATGATTTTTCTATGATTTCTGACTTCCTTTTTAAAAGGGCAAAAATGAAGATTTTCATCTCAGTGTCTTCGGAATAGTAGGTGCACAACGGGATTTTACAGTCGTCACAAAACTGATAAGAAAATAACGAGTTCATATGGTTTTGGAAATTAAGCTGTCTTAAAATTAGGAGTTTGTATGGATTTTTAACCGTATTATATGATTACTTCATTGTTTCTGTTTCCTACATCTACCCAGCAAAGGGGTTGTTGCAATGTTGTTATCCATATAAATTTCCTTCTAGTGTGGCCAAGGAGCCAAATATCCTCGCTGGTACTGTTAGATCTGCCCCTCCCCCTTGTATGGACGTGGCTTTAATATATTAAATTGCACAGCAGCAGGGTCTCATTAACCTTACTATATGACTAAGAAAATTACTTCATTGTGATTGGCTGAGAGCAGGCCAATTCATCGATATTTCTTAATTTGCACCGCAGTGCATATTAACGCGTGCGCATTCGCAATATAATTTTCATGATATTCGAAAATTATTTCAAAATGCACTCGCCTAAAGGTTCATGCAATTTTGGAAGAATTTTCAAATATCACTTGGGGTGAAAATCCTTAATTGCCCTCGCATTCATACGATTACCTATACATATTTCATGGTCTATAACCTGGTCTCTGTTTACCCTAAAAGCATCCTACTTGCTCAAATGACCAATCTCAACGTGCGCTTTTATGTTGTGGCATCAATTTATCGATTGGTTTAAATTTGAAATTCCCTGCGCAACTCCGAAATGGCCAACATATATTTATGAAGCGGTGGATGGCCGTGTCTGTTCCTTTGTTCTCAGATGGAAGACGGATAGTCTCGCTTCGTGACCACACACATGGGAGGGCTCAGGCTCGGCAAAAACCCTGTTGGCGTGGCTACAGCAAAACAACACATACAAGGGTTTCCTGAAGTCCTGCATATTCCAGCACAACAAGAATGGGTGCACTGCTGAGTTCAGTAAAATTAAAAGCACCGTGATGTTGTACGTATTGGAGCCGTAACTGACGGCGGGGGCGTAATATGCCAGTAAATAGGTCGTGTAATTCGGCAGACGGCAGACGGTGTGAACAAAAGTCACCAAAATCAACAATTTGGTGATGTTCCTCCGCGCACGCAGTCTGGCAGCCTGAGAGACCTCCGTCGCCCTCCGCTGACGACTCCACAACGTGTAAATAACTTGGGAGTACAGCACATACATAACAATGACCGAGCTCGAGCCCAAGAAGAACATACACATGACGTAGGCTTTGGGAGAGACCCAGCTTGGCCAACGTTCCACGCAAAAATCGCTCTTTTCGTCATAATCAAACACGATCAGCGTTGGTAAATTCGCCGCAAACGCGGAAATCCAACAAAACGCTATAACGCCCTTGATATGTGAAGACGTAATCGGCGCTCTTCGGTTTTGAATCATGATAGAGGTGTAGCGTTCCACAGCAATGGCGATCAGGAGGAAACCCGATGTTGTGGAGCTTGTCCACAGGATTCCACTCCCGGTAATGAACTTGCAGAAGTAGTCTCCTGTGGTGTCTGTCGGATGCCGAAATGCGGGCTTGCTGAAGATCACGTGACGAGGAAGTATAAACAAACCAGTCAGACCGTCTGATATTGCTAAGTTGAAAATCAAGTTGTTCATAGGTATTGTCAGTGATTTGCTCCGATAAAGAACCACACAGACCAACACGTTGAAAGTCAGGCACACTATTTCTAAAATTGTGAACAGAGAAATGAGTGCTAAATCAGCACTGTCACTCATTGTGGTAGATAACTTCTGTAGCTTCTTGGTGCTGGGAAGATAACGCTCTGTTGTTTTACCCTGCAGGAAACAAATTAAAATTTATAGTCATTTGTATAAACTTTTTGCACACACTATAATTCAATGTATGCTTTGAGACGTGTTTACAACACGAAATGGCGAAATCAAGAAATGGTACAACGGGTAAAAGTCAATGTGGGATAGGAGTGTCTATAAGTTTAACCCTTCCTATCTTTGAGAGCTAACCACGGTCGAGTCAGCGATATTTAGGCCAACCGGATCGCTATTTGGGCTAACCGTAGTGCCATTTCGCCATTTCGTCTTCAGTTTAAACACGCCCTATATTTAGTTGTCTTTAGTTCTTAGTTTTATGAAAACGAAAGAAACGCTTATTCTAAACACATTTCAGGATCGAGGATTTGACACTACTGATTCCTTCAAAATGACGTCTCTAAATATTAATACAATAATTGAACAAAGAACTCGATCGGTGATCGCAGCCAGACGCTTGTACGTGATTCTGCCAACATAGAGCGAAAGATTTGAAACCATGAACTTCGTATTAGATCAGCTGTGCTTTGCTGTCAGTCGATAGAGCAACCGTCAATTATCTAATCCAGAGGTCGTGAGTTTGATTCTCGCTGAGATCAAAAGATGTTCTACGTTTTGTGGATCTCATCAAATAGAAGATGAATCTCACTTTCATGCGTATTGCACTAAACACTCTACTCTAAGAGATGAATTTTAAAGAAAAATAGAAAATATCGTTCCGAATTTTAAACAATTTATCTCCGTTACAAGCTATCCGCGAACTTCTGACTTAAACAAATCATTATACTAATATTTAATTAGCAACATTCATTTCAACGTGTTTTGATCTTACGCAATATTCCTCTTTGAGTAATCAATCCGTTGTAACTTGATTGCTATATCATAACCTTATTATATGTTCACGATAATCATTACTGTTTAGTTTTAGTTTACAAAAGCTTTTGCAACACTGTATGTATTTATTGTCATGCTAGTTGTTGATGTTGCTCAGGAGCTAACGCTCAAGTCCGCAGGGTTGTTCAGAAGGTGGACACCGCTATCTATCAGATCAGTAAATCACTATCCAGGGTATAGCGTAGTTTGTTTTGCTAACACGTATCCTCTGGATAGCGATTCAACTGAGGCTAGAATGTTATTCATGAGTTTAATTCACCACTTTTTACTCACACCCACAGAGTTGATTCCATTTTGTATCTACCTTTCCGTTTAAGAAATATACCTCTATAATATTGACAGATGACGTGATTACCGGGAAAACCAGAATTCGTGAAATTAATTTTTATCCGTACGAACACTAAGCTCTACTCCTTGAAAATTTTCGTGTCGTACCATTTTTCACCATATTATTATTTTTTACCATATTATGCGCAAATTGGGTGGCTTTGAAATTTGGAGAACAAATTATTTCTTCAAGGGGTTGCAGAAAGGAACCAAAGAATAGTGGGCATAACAAATTCAGGAAATGTTACAAAGCCGGCATAATCGGTTGATTAATTAAATTTTCTTCGAAATTATATTTCTGGATATTCCTCAGTTATATATTAAGTTACGTATGTCTTGAATTAATGAACTATTTTTTTTCGAGGGGTGGGGGGGGGGGGGGGGAGAAGAAATTTTTTAAATGAAAATATTGCTGCAAATGATTTTTTTTTTTCGTTTTTGCTCAAGTCACCCTTAAGGCTTAAAAGGTATACGGAAATATTGACCAAACTATTGACACAGACGTGTTTCTAAGTCAATCGGTTTTAGTCTTGTTTATTAAAATGTTTCCTAGAGTCGCACGAAAGTTTGTGGTATTTATTATACTGTCAGAAAAATTCAATTTATTCAAATTCCCTTCTCGATCTCGTGAAAGGAATGCTGAAGTTTGCGTCCTATTTACCGGTGGTAATTGTCTGTACCGAACATAATAAAACTTTATACAATTGTTTTGAATGAATGTTTAATGAAAAAAAAAATACTATTTACTTTTGACAAGAAATGGCACAAGACATTTCTAATGAGATGTCGGCTGAAAGAACTGACAGTTTTTCTGCAGTTTCATATTTATTACTAATATAAAAAACAAATTTTTCTCCTTCGTAATTTTCTTCAATGTCTGAACATTTGACATTGATCATACGTATCAATATAATTGGTCTTATGTCCAAATTGAGCTGGGCTTGTTGCTAATGTTTTTTCGACAATTTTTTTGCGCATAATTCTTGAATTTTCTTATTTATTTAAGACTCCGGTAAAAGCGACCATTATTTAACGTCTTCTCAGTCATTGAATAAATAAATCATTTTTGCAGAAATTTAAAGCTTAAAACAATCATCTCTTTGGAAACTGCGAGGATGATTGCAAACATAAACAAACTCGACGAAAATTTTCTTCCGATGTGAGTGGTCCATCTGCGAGACGAATCGAGAAAAAAAATGTTCGTATTTTTGGGACAATTTCATGTCGATTCTAGCCAATTTTCATTAATGGCCATCTTCCGCCGAGATAGAGGAAAATGTCGATTAAATGATAGTAGAATTCCGTTCCCTCTTGAAGCAATGTAAAATAAAGAAACACGTAAAAGGGATTAAATAAATCTAGGCTTTAGCTCGGCGCAAAAACACGATCCCTTTCAAAATTGCGGTAACTTTGATCACCAAGTTAAACACATATACACCTCTGACCTTCGAAGTATTATTTTCAAAGTTCTGCTTTTTCAAACGTAAATTCTAGAGCGCTTACAGAATCGTTGATAAACTGCACACAGTAGAAATTTCTAAAACAGAACGTCAACCAAATCAAGTAACTTATCCAAACAACCTTACATATGGTAATCTTTTGCTTCACGGTGGCTTGAAAATGAGACAGATATTTTAATTTCACTGTGTTAAAAATGCGAAAACACAAATCTTACTTTCAATTATCCGACTTAGCTAAAGACAGTGCTTATGAACTAAGCTTTGCTGTAAGGTTTTATGAAGCAATTTACTAATAAGATGCTGAACAATAGGGCTTGCCTTCAGTTAAAGATTGCCAGAGCAGGTGAAAAATGGACAGTCAAGAAAGCGACAGGTTCAAATTTCATTCCTGGTTTTCCCAAAAAGCAACTTGTAACCTTCACGTTAAGATACCGAATGATAAACAGTTCGAAGGTAACTACACTTTATATAATTGAAAACGAGACTTTCTTCATAAACTGCATGTTTTTTCCCTATTCAAAAATATTAGACTGAGCTCAAATACAAACAAAGTGCTTTTAGCGCCTTTTGCGCCTAACAAACAACGAAATCGCAATACCAGAGTAATTCTGTCTGTGAGAAAAATCTGGCTTCGTAAATGTATGACCAGCTTCGCCCCTTTCAGTACAAAATGTCCAAGCAAGGAAAAATCATCACACTTACCTTAAAAACGGTGAACTGTTTTAGATGGAAGCTTTAGATGAATACGTTCAAGCAGCACTCGCCAAAAATGGCACGCAAGAACATACAACGACAGATGGATACAATATTTGATCGACAGATTGTCAAACGATATAAAGAACCTCGCAGTATGACAACAGAAAGACGCCCAACCTCAATATCACAGATCTGATTAGCATTTATCACTCCGGCAGCTTATGGTAGCTCTATGAAAAATCGACGAAACCCTGTTAAAATCATAACAGCTTTTTTTACAAATACATACAATTGCTTGTTTGGCCTAAGCAATTCTCGTATCTTATTCAATTCGGCGGGTGGGTTCTTCATACAAAGTGTTTTGCTATATATTTTATGCCGAAAATTGGGATCGGTAATCAATGCTAACGACTTGTCCGAGCTCCCATTGTTATAAGCTAAGACTATTAAATTTACATAAAATAATTCTCAGCACGTTCCCTAACCGAGGTAACGCATATGTTCTGCTCGCGCGCACTGAGATGAAATCCGAAAACTCCCCTTGATGACGTAGCTCGACAGTTAATTCTGATTGGTTATCGGCTCTTGGTACAGCCAATCGGAGGCCAAAGAGTTAGATCATACATGCATTGAGTTGTGCATGCCAATCGAATTCAGACTTGCGCATAGTGGATGGAAGAAAAGTGTGGACAAATACACCTGTTTAGACTGTTCAACTGATCGAGATGAACTTAGCTTTTGAAGTTTTTGAACAGCTTACATGTAGAAACTCGGAGAAGTTTCTAGTATTCTTGCTGTACGTAATTCTAACTCGCTTAGTTCTTATATAAGATTATCTCTTTTTGATTTCGTATTTGTATCTTTTGACTTCGTGCTTTATTTTAACAATTTTAGATGATTAGTTTTTTTTTAAAGAAATATATGACTGAATTGAGGAAGTTACTTCAATGGGATTGGCTGAGAGCAGGTCGATTTATAGTTAATTCTTGATTTGCACTGCAATGCAAATTAACGCGCGTAGTTTTCTCAGTCATATAGCAAATGAGAAATCTTATGTAAGCTTAAGATATACAGCTACTTGTCAGTTTTGAAAATTCTTTCAAGTTGCACTCGCCTACTTTATTAAGGATCGCTCAATTTTGAGAGAATTTTGAAATATTCCTGGCAGTGTAAATCCTACAGTGCACTCGCAAGGTTTATTTTAATTGAAGTATGTGATGGAACACGTTTTTCACAGTAATGACATCGAGTTGACACCTAGCTATCCTGTACGTGTTGTGACTAACACTAGTTACCCATTTACCTACCCATTGCGTGTCTTTCTTGTGACATGGGACACTTCTTAAAACTTAAAATTATTTGACGCACTCCATTTCAAAAGCATTTTTCCGGGTATTTGCTGGGTTTTCGCTTCCGCTAGGGCTGTTTCATTGCTTTTCATCACGTACCAAGAGTCTCGAGGTTTTCTTTTAACATGTAAAAGTGCGTCGAGATTTCTTCATTTCAACGGATTTAATTACGGTGGTGTTAATAGTAGTCCCTTGCTCCGACACTGTTGTATTCAATCATTTATCGCCTGAATGCAGAGAAAGGAAATTTCCAGAACAAAAATTCCCGCCTTCTGTGATGGTGGTGTTCACGGCTCTATTCACACATGTTCGATTTTGTGTTGACATAAGAATTATGACCGGTTAGTCGTGTAGATATGATGTAGAGTATATAATCCCTGGAGTGAGAAATACATGGAGTGATAAATATATATTTGTCAGTAGCTCTTCCTGCTAGTAGCTCTTCCTGCAGCCGTCCGCTTTACAATGGGAAGACAAATGGGAGTGGACATCACGAATTTGGAAGTTTGTACATGTAAAGACACTGTTGATCACTGATGCAGACAGATTTCCACGATTTCGAAAATGTCCGTTGAATTGGATGACCGGGGTAAAGTGTAAATGCGATGAGAGACATTATTTTTTTTTGAAAATTTTTTCAGTGGGTTTCGTTTCAGCATTATGATAAATGTGTAGGAAAATTGTAAATTAATTCTGTCAGCAAATCCTTGCAAGCACGTCCGCCAGAAATTAAACAAGCTGCTTTTCGATCATGTTTGCGCCTCTTCAAAATCGCAAAAATCTGGCTGCGAACTCCGTTTCTAGAAAAGGTCACCAAGTTTAATTATAAAATCTTAAGGAAATTTAACTTACTCACCGCCAAATTCAAATTTAGGCTGCGTCTACGGCCAGAAAAACCAAAAATAGCAGTTATTTCAATTGTAGCGCGAAATAATGTTTTAAACTCAAACCAAACGCGTTTTAAACAGGCTTAAAAGACTTTATCCTTATCATCTTATTTCGGGTCGAGAAAAAAAAAAAAAAGAAAAACTGTGTTTTTTAGCATCTGGTTCTTTCATATAATTATTTGGTAATAATAATTTCCGCAAATAGAACGGAAGGACATAGATCTTCATCAGCAATTAAGAAAATAGTGAACAATTTCGGGACCGTATTGCAAAAATTAATCTCTCGCGTATATAAGCAAGGTGCAGTGAATTTGCGAAAATCGAACAGTTTAAGAAACTTGTCATGCCTCAATCAAAATTTGAATTTAAATTTAAGTCACTAGAATGCTTTGCTCAATACTCAGTTTTGAGCAAAGCTGCGGGAACCCACTGGATAAAATTAAATGAATGCCATCCTTTTATTAGAAGTTTTGGCATTACTAAAAGAACAAACTATCATGGTTGTTTTTTTAGCAGTATAGCTTTATTAAGCGTCGTCTCTTATGGCTATACAGTCGTTCCCGAATCAGATTGAATCGGGTCTTTCTCATACGTTGTCAACTTAATGTGCACCCCAAGACTACTTAGCGTGACATTTTCTGTCAGTTGTTTATTATTTCCTTTGACCACAAAAATCCATCCGTTCCTAGGCGATATTTGCACTAGGCAGGGTAAATAACTGTGTCGATAAGATGTTTTCACAAAACTCATTCAAATGAATAATATTTATCTTTCCGAACAACTAAAACCGTAATGACTAGCTTAATTTACATCGGTTTCTCGTTGGCGGGCCATACGCATTTGAGATACTGATCTTAGCGCCAACATGTACAAATATTTAGCCGTATTTCGCCGTCTGCTTACAAAGCAACAAAGGTGAATATTAATAAAATTTCTCTTTTTTTCTTGGCTCTGAAATGCGGACACACGCGTGTTTAAATAAATAAATATATATTTATATAGCGCCATTTTCCACTAATTGTCCATGGCGCTTTACAATACTTTAAAATTAAAATCCTAAGTTTAAAATCCTAAAATTAAAATCCTAATCCTTTAAAAACAAACTTCATTGTAAGAGTCATGAAAGTGGTTCGAGCAATCCGTTCAAAACTATGTACATTCTTAGGTTAAAAATTCCCTTTCTGTAATCCAGTATTTCAGGCGTGAATTACAATTTCTCCTCACAGATTGTTATACATTTCTTCGAATGCTTGTAATGAGAATACAGTGGTGTATCAATTGCAAGAAGATGAAAAACTGCCCGCCGAGGCAGACAAGCTGACCGGCAAAATACTGGGCTAGCCCATGTCAAACTAGCATGAAATTCCAGCGAGAGAACCACTAAACTTTTAGTATTTTAATGCTACAGAAACCAGAATTACTAGTGGTGATGGTGGAACAACAAACCTCGAAAGGGGTGCCGAATACCATGTGTCTCGCAAAATTTTCGTCGAATTTCACGGGTCTCGTAGTCTCGATTTTTTCACAAAGCGGTTTCGCAGTCTCGAGTTTTTTTCATCAAGGCTAAAGTTCCAATTTGTTTGCTTTTTTGCTATAAGCTTGAATGAAGTCTGAACGACTTAGAACCTGAACGTCTTGAGCTCGCATTCAAAATACTTTGAAGTCTCGGTCTCGCAATTGAAGGAGTTAAAATGTCTTGGGTTCGCAAAGAAAAATGCTTGTCTCGCCTTTTCTCACAGTCTCGCATTTACTAGTCACCACCCCTCTCGAAAAATACATTTTGCTTGTTAATTAACACTTCCTGTTTAAATCCTATTTGTGAAAATTTGCTAAAATGTCAGGAAATTGTCTGTTTGTTGATGAGTCTTTTGTTCCGCTTGCCCGCCTACTCGCAATTGGCAAGTAGATATTAGTTTGTGAGGAACAAATATCATTTACGTATGTTGGTTATTACGACTAGCGAATGTTACTCTCGACAGCTTCTTCAAAGCCTCTCCAAACATTGAGCTCAAACGGTCACGTTCGTTTGTTTTTCTGGTTTTGTCTCGCGGTTTTGTCATTGTACTTTTTGGAAGATTTTCAGAGCCATTTGGTAATAAACGTTGCCTGAGTCCTTGCGTAAGATGCTGGTGAAGTGTCCTCCATTTCCACGTGGGGCACCACCATGTTTTCCGTCTTTTTGCAGGGGACCAACTTCCAAAACTCTATACGAAACGAACGATTCATGTAGCCATATATGAAGGGGTTACAAGCGGAGTTTAGAACCACCAGATATGACACAACAAGTGTACCTTCAGGTGAAATGTGGAGTAGATTTCCACGGCTTAGAAATCCGATCACATAAGCTGGAATCCAGCAAATAGCGTAGGTTGAAACAAGCAGAAATAAAGTTTTAGTGACTCGAATTTCCTCCACGCTCGCTCCGTTTGTAAGACATTGCGCGTGAGGATTCGCAGCTCTTTGAAGTGTAGATACACATTGAATGTTATGCTGACGTACGGCCCGCGAAACTTTAAAGTAACATACGATTATCGTGGCTGTGCAAGGGATTAAAATAAGACCTGTGTCAAGAGATAGAAATATCATCGTAAAGTTTGGTTTGTGGAACTTTAAAACGCACGCCGCGTAACCGCTATGAAACGCGAACTCCGCCCAGCCAACGAACACGGGAAACGCGACAATCATTGCCATTAGCGTCCACAACGTTATCAGGAAAGCGATCGAGCGTTTTCTTGTAAAAATCTTCAAATAAAGCGACGGTTTTACGACCCTACAGAATCTATTCACCGCCATAAAAGCCATGGTTAGCAGAGAGACGAGCGATAAAACATACGTGAAAAATCCCTGGATAACACAACCGGCTGACCCATAACGCCAATGTCCTGAAATAAGAGCTGATATTGTCAGCGGACCGGCGATACATGAACGAGCCAAGTCTGCCACAGCTAAAGCTGTTACCCACAAATTCGTAGTCGTTCTGAGGCTGGGATTTCGCGCCGTTGCCAGACAAATGAAAGCGTTTCCTCCGATAGCTGTGATGTCAATAAGCAGCAGTGAAGTGGATTGCAACACTACCAGTTCAGCGCTTCGCGTAGGAAGCTCCATAGTTCTGTGAAAAACCGGGAAAAACCTTCAGTTGCGCGGTATTGAAACAGGTGGATTTCAAGAGACCGCAAAATTGGAAGCCAGAAAATTGCACGAGATATAGTTTCCTTTTCTTGGCTGACCGTCGCGGAAAAAAATTGAGTAAGGTCTTTCAGTGATCGACGGAGTTGTAATAAAACTGCGAGATGTCTCGATTGCCAAAAATGGTTAATCACCAGCACAACCAGAAATGAATTGTGCAGCTGACCTAATTGGCTTGTGTACCCAGTGAAAATATGAAATGCTACCCAATGACTTAGCGCTAGCTTGGTTTACTAGTAACACGTAAAAATGAGAAGATCTGTAGCCGGCGACTGATGGAATATTCTTAGAATTTCCAATTTCATTTAGCTGTCATTTGAGTTGTATCCCCTGTAAATGGAAAAAAATTAATATAGCCTCGATGGATCTTTTACGCCTCAATTCGTGAAAATACAGAGCGATAAGAACATGCGGTTTTTTTTTTCTGTCAATCAACTCGGGCTAGCGTGGTTGTCTCTTGTTTGTCAAACATAGAGCTTTGTTATTAATATTTATAATTATTTCAATTCGATTACGGTATCTCTCCATTTAAACACTTTAATACTCTTCAGTTGAAAAAATCGCAGATAGCGATAAAGAGCGAAAAGAAATAGCGGTCTTTTATAACGTATCAACGATCGTTTCTCCAAATACAGAGAGGAAAAGAAATGCATTGGGTTTAAATTTAATTTGCAATGTCATAGTTATTTGACAAGTTTAGTTCTGACATATGTTCCGATTGCACAAACCCTAAGCAACTCCCCAGTGTTAAATAGCAACTGCTAAAAGAGGAAATTGGGTTTTAGAAGTTAGATTGGGTAGATGATCTGTCTGAAGCCCAGTGACAGCTTTTGGAAATCAGAAAAATTCAGAAAAAGATTGCTTGTCAAATATATATATAACCTCTTAAATTAAAATAAGCCACGTGTTTATAATGCTAGGCGATGTCAAACTAGACAAGTTCAATATCAGTTTTCTAGAATCTATAAACCTAAGATAAACTTCCTGCTCTCGTCTTTTATGTTTTATATCTGCAAGTAATTCCTCTGACAACTTACTTCGTCGAGCCAAGCGAAACCAAAAAGCGAGAGAGGATGTTATTAATACGTTTCTTTCCTTTTTCCTCTTCTTGCCCATCAAAACTATCTATTAATGCATATGATCGTTGCTTGCGAAAAACGCTTCATTTTGTTTCACCGAAACGTTTTGTTGTTAATTGCAAGTTGCATTGCAAAACATGAAATTGAACGATATTTAACTGGACTGGCTCACTCCAGTCAGTCAAAGAACAACAGGTCACGTTCAGGACGTGTAAAGACTGTAAACTTCAGGGTAACAGTAGAAAAGAAACTTCACCGCTGATGTTGCGATTTCATGACGAATGACAAAGGGACCAAATATAGACACAATTAAGCAATTGGAGTCAGGTTTCCTCGGTCGCTTTTTATTTCACGCGAGAGACAAACCTCTTGCATCTCGATAAAGAGGAATTAACGCAACGTAACTTAACGCTGTATGGTCAAATACGGTTGCAATGAAACTCCTTACAGTCACAGAAATTTTCCTCTCCTAACCGTGACCGTGTTACGAAGATCAACAATACTGTTCGCCTCGCATTAATTTCCATGTGTTTTTATATTCCCTTTCCCATCCCCTGAAAATCAACTAACGGGTAAATTTGAATGGTTTTCAACATTGCAAGGACATTAAGTGGTGTTAAATTATATGAATATTAACGCGTCATTTTAATATTCTGCTGTCGTTTAAATCATTTTGACGAAGGTTGTTGATCAGTTTTAAACGAGTGATTCTATACTTTTGAAAAAAAAAATAATAATAAAAAAATAAAACTAGAGTTGAACACGTTTGTCTTGACAAGTGTCCTTGACAATTGTAATTTTATTTGCAATAATAGCAGTACAGCTGTGTCCTACATAACACTCGGAAATCCATTTGTGTATATTAAAGTGCTGAAAGAATAATTTAAAACTCCCGGAGTTACAGTGCCCAATGAACTCTTCTTTGAAATTGTGCAAGTAATAAATTTATTTCACCTTTTAGACAAAAATTGAGCCCGTTTTAAGGCCTTAAGATCTGGTTTCCATATAGACCAGAAATTGAAATCTACGTGCATACCTTGTCGAAAATTTCGCGACAATGTAGTTTACCAAGAGTAGATAAAGAGTAAGAGAGTTCATCGCCCATACGGGCCTTATTTTCCCTCTAACCCCTCTAAAGTTGTTTTTAGATACGGTACCCAGTTCCTCCGTGGATAATTCTACCACGCGCGTTGCGTGGAAGTTTCGTCGACGATAAAAATGCGTGTAAAGCCACGCGCAAACTTCGCGCCACAGGATTGGCTGTTTTTAGTCCTTCCTGGGATGTGCGAAACCGGAAGTGATCTAAAAATGCCTTGAGAGAGATAGCCTTGGGAATAAGGTCTACATGGGGGACCCCTCTTACCATTTATCCCCTCTTGAACGATTTGTTCATACCATTTTACGCTAAAATTTTATATTTACTTCAGTGACGTAACTGACCTGAGATTTAACAATAAACACTTAATGACTGACCCCAAGGGAAACAGTGAGTTGTGTTTCCCCGAGACCCTCAATGTCGCCGAGGGGAACATTGAGGGTTGAGGGAAAACAAAACTCACTGTTTCCCGCGGGCCAGTCAAAATAAGTGTTTTGTTATGTCTCTCAACACAAAAATAGAAAAAAAAAAAAACCCTGCGGGGCCGGGTTGTTCAAATCCCGATTAAGCTAACCCAGGATTAGCGAGAATTTTGATTTGAGTTTTGCAACTTGCCGGTGCTGTTTTCTGTTTATATTGTTTGCCCTTCAGTTTTGAGTTTAAATAATATCAAACTCCACAAAATATAAGAAGTGAAAAACATTTTTATGTAAGAAAAAATTAATACTTCGGTTAACTTTTAATCCTGGTTTAGCGCTAACCTGCTTTCGAACAACCGGGCCCAGAGTTTTGATCCACGACACATGACACGTTCTCTTCCAATCGGAAAATAACAATTATTTTTGAAACATTCAGTCAGTATTCATGGCGAGTTTTTAGTGCTCCATACATTTGTCCGTATGAAAAAATCCCTCAAAGTCCGCCGCGAAAAGATTAAATACAAATGCATGGAAACAACATGCAATTAAAAGTTGGTATAAATACTGCGAAATTATCATTTTGAAAAATAAAATCTCGTTCCACAGAATATATAAATTCTAAAATGAACGAACAGGACAATCTAAAAACAGGTATTTTGCCACGCGTTTAAGATCTAAAGGCAAATTTTTATGTGGAAATTCTTTTTTGCTCGTGTAGACGAGGAAAATTGGCCAATTTCTATGTGACGAATTTATGTGCTGAAAAGCTAGCGTGTTAGCTTTTATGTGACATAAAAGTTGTCATATACGAAAAATTGCCCGTGTAGACGAATCGTCACATAAAATGTGGCAAACATGTTCGTAGGCGCCATAATTTTTTGGGTAGGGGGGGGGGGGGGGGGAGGTGGGGTGGGGCGGTGACTACGCAGCCTCGCCTTGTTTCTGCGTATCTCTGCTGTCTAAAGTCATCACTGGCGCACTAAACTTTGAATTGCTGACAAATATGTGCTGTGCCAGCTATACGATCAAGCATATTTGCCACATAAAAATTGTTACACAAAAATTGCTCGTGTAGACTAGGCTTAACTTTTGCGATATAAGAAAATCCAATGGCGAGGGAAGAATCTTGCACACGCGTTCTGAAATCTTACTTACGCCCAAAAAGCGTCGCAAAAAAACCTTTTTTCCACCTGCCCTGAGTCTCATTACTTGTATCACCTTCAGCAGACGCAGAAGAACCCTGTCGGTCACTATTGCTAAAGGAACCTTGCTTTCTCAAAGCCTGCGCTTTTTTCATCATTTCTTCCTCGGCTCGCTTGAGCTCTAGCAGTTCTTTCTTCTGTATCTCGTCGCGTTCCCGCTTTCTCTTGTCAGCTTCTTCACGAAATTTCTCCTCCAACCTTCGACTTTCTTCCAGCAGCATCTTGCTGCTGTCGGCCGCTCCTTTAGATCGTTCATCTTGCCTGTTTCTTTGTTCCTGCAGCTCGGCTTCAATGATTGCCGCCTGAGTTTCGCTATGCTCAAGTCTCTTGCGTTGCACTTCCAAGAGTTTCTTTCTTTCATGTTCTTGTTTCGCCTTGTTGGCTTCTCTAAGTTTCTCTTCCTGTTCTTGTTTCCGCATCGCAAGGTCTCGTTTCGCTTTTTCCTGCTCTCTTTTCTCTTGATCTTGCTGCAATACCCGTTTCTTAGCTTCTTCTCTCTCCTTCTCCAGTTCCTTTCTCTTTTGTTCTTGTTCAAGCCGCTGTTTTTCCGCGATTTTCATGGCTTCATGTTCTTCTCTCTGTCGCTGTTCTCGAGCGCGCCGTTGTGTTTCAGCCATTTCTGCAGCCTTCGCTTCATCTTCTTTTCGCTGCTCCGCCATTCGCTTTTGCTGCGCTGTATCTCGCTGCGTCTTCTCGTCTTCTTTCTCTCTCAATTGATCCAGGTATCTTTTCCACTCCTGCTCCTTGATGCGTTGTTCCTTTTCACGTTTCTCTTTCTCATTCGCCATTAACTGCTCTTCTAGTTCTAACTTGCGTCTCTCATCCTCTTGCCTTTTTTCTTCTCGTTCTCTTCGCTTTCTATCTGCTTCTTCTCTCTTTCTTGCCTCTTCCTTCGCCAGGTCGTTCTGTAACAACTCCGTCACAACTTTCTCCTTCTTGGTCAAAAACTGTTGTCTTACTTCTGTCTCTAACAAGCGGGCTTCTTCAGACGTCTTATGTCTTTCTTCTTCAAACTCCTTCCTCTTTTGAGACTCCACTGCTCTCCTTGTTTCAACATACTGATTGATCTCCTCGTTCTCTTTGTGTTTTTCCAGTTGCCAGTGTTTTTGCTTCTCGGCTTCTACTTTGGCTTTCTCTTCTTGTTTACGTTTCAAATCTTCTGTAAAATTCACCCACTCTACTTCCTGTTTCTTCTGTTCGTCTTGTTTCCGTTTTTGTTCTAGCATCGCTCGTTCCATTTCTTGCTCTGTGTGTTTCAGTTTTTCACGTCCAACTTGTTTCTGCTTCTCAAGTCGTTTTTGTTCTTCTGCAGCTTTCTTCGCTTCTTCTTGCAGTCGCCTCTCCTGCTCTTTTGCGAAGAAGTCTTGACTTTCTTGTTGTTTCGCAGCCTCAGTTTCACGTATCCTTTGCACTTCTAAAGAAACAAGTTTATCTGCTTCTTCTTTCGCCTTACTTTTCTCCGCTTGCCGAAGCTGCTCAAGCTGTCGTTTCTTTTCCATTTCTTCTCTAAGCCATTCGTCCTTCAATCTCTTCTGTTCTTGAAGCAGTTTATCCCTTTTGCTTTCGTTGTTTTCTGTCCCTTCTTTCTCCTTGGCTCTTTGATAAGCAATCATTTTTGTGGCTTCTTCCCATCTCTTTGACGCCTGTCTTTCGCCACCAAAGGCTTTGCACTCACTTTGCAACTGTGATTTCACTTCGCTAGAGATCTCTTTCTCTCTCAACATGCGCTCATTCTTCCAATTGTTCACGAAATCGTCGTCAACAGATCCGGCCGAGCTATGTTCTGGAGAATCTACACTTTCAGCCATTTCTTCCTCATAAATCTTTGCTAAACAAATCAAAGAAACGAAAACAGCGTCAAAAGAGCTACTTAACAGCTCACGTCAACAGAATGCTTGTAACCTCTTTGGTGCTTTTCTACATTATAAGTTAACTGGACTACTATTACACAACTAACAACAACAACAACAAACTTTATCCCGTCAGGGGAACCCTACGGGTCTGAAAATTGATATCTGTTACCCAGCTAATTTCTTGCTAGCTGGAAACCTCAGAGTCACCTATTGACAGAAACCAGTCCTCCCGTTTGAACAGGTCTTGGATGGTCGTCGTCTCCTCTAGGCCGGCTGTAACTCAAGGATTCTGGTTTCACTTAGGCTGTTCAGGAGGAAACGCTGCTATTTTTAGCTGTCAAAGTAAACCCGAGTCCGGCGTACTAGCGCAGGCTCCTTTACCAAACAGCGGCTGATAATCGAGCCTATGCCATTTTAAGTGGTTCCTTTTCAGGGTCAAATAAAGCTGAGCCACACCCAGATTGGTCTCATTTAAGGGTTTAATTCCAGTGTTCAGAAGAGCATGGGAAGCAGGCCGCAGACCCCCACCCAATTTTTCTGCAAGTACATGTACGTATTTAAGTTGGTTGAATAAACAAACAGGTCCTCTAGGTAAGATTACTCAGACAAATAAGTACAACTAAATCATCAATGAACAACTCATTGTTCATATTGATACATAAAGCCCAGACTAAGCTTTACCAATATATCACCTAATCCAGATTATACATCTAGCCATAACAATAGACCCTATTCATAAATAGCTGCCAATTTAAAATTCTCTTGTATACATTTAAATTAGCCCCGCTAACCTCATTTGAGAGAAAAATGATTTTGAATTATCAACTCAAAAACGAGGTAAGTTGGGCTAATTTTAATACTTACAAAATAATTTTTAATTGGCAGCCATTTATGAATAGGGTATAAAACTGTTTTCAACTAGGTGTGTGGTCTCAATTGAGGGGAGGCATGGTGATAAGGTCTGGATTAACAAAAGTTACAACTACTTGTATTAAATGTCAGGCAGTATAAAATGGCAGGCTGTGGACTGCAGACTGCAGGCCAAGTGTAAAATGCAGATTGCAGACCACGGGTAAAATGAAGACTGTGGACTTTCACTGAATCATGTTACCATTTCCATCATTGAGAACTAACAGAGCTAACTTTAAACAGGCTAACTGGAGTATTATTCAGGCTAACCAGAGTGATATTCAGGCAAACTGGAGAGCAGGCTCTTTATAGTTATGGAAATAACATGATAATATTATATACTTAAAAAATCTGAAGTCTGCAGTCCTCATTTTACCTTCAGTCTGCATTTTACCCTTGGTCTACAGTACGCAGTCACACAGCCCACAGTCTGAGTTTTACACTGACCGATTAAGGTAATTCCCCTGAAATAAAACTACCATAGATTTTTGTTCAAACTTTGTCCAATGAATAGTTATCATAGGAGAACTTTATTTATAAAAAAAAGGGGGGGTGCCCATGCTCGTTAAGGAGCAGTGAGGCATTGAAAATGTCCCATTTTAGCATTATTCAATGCTTATTACAAGAACGCATTCCAAGTTATTGTAAACTCTTTGTGAGCCCAGACTCATGAAAACACACCTCAAACTACAGTCAAAACTTGTTTCGGACACAAATAAACTTTTTAAGTTTGATTTTGACAGACAGCTGATTCCTTGTTAAAATATTGGAACCAAAATGCTTGCCACAGCTATCAAACTGCAAAATAGAAAAGACTACAGTGCAGCTGCTATTTTCCTTATTTATTCAATTATCGACAATAGAAATCAGATCAGTCTTTTCTCACGCAAAGCTAATGATTAGTTGATTAAAGTGACTGGAAAAAAATTTGGAGTGCCCGAGCTCATTAGTGAGCTATAGCCAATTTTCAACTGACAGAACTCAATATCAAGGCAAATCAGTCATGTTTTCAATGTACGTGTGCACAAACGCGTGCTAATGACGCCATAAATTATGTGCAGTAAGGATGCACAATGCAATACCGGGAAATGACCTTAAATATTGACCTACTGACTGCAAAATAACGCGAATGAACAAGTTAAAAAAAACAATTTAGGTAGGAATGATCTGACACAAAGAGCAATTAAAAATTTTAGTCATTCACGAGGCATATGACTTCAAGAACTTCTTAATATATCAGTACAGTTGAACAACCGCTAACGGATAACTGCCATACGCAGACATGTCCCATAAGCAGACAGGTAGCAATGGTCCCAGCCACAATTTACAAACACTATATTTTTATACTCCCGCATGCACTGAGACACCTCTCTTATGTAGAGGGTCGTACAGGGAGGGGGTCTCTGGCACGGTTCAGGAATGGAAAAAATAGCGAATCACAGATCACAGATATCAAAATTTCATTTTCCTGATTCACAAAAATAAGCAAGTCATATACTCTTTTTAATAACCTGCTCTTACACTAGAAAAACTGTTTGAAGAAAGCAAAATCATAAAAGGCGAAGTCAAGGCTCCATATTGCAAATCGCATACCTAAATCACTCTCAATAGACGTTTCTAGCCATTTGGAGGGCTTGCGTCTCAAAATCACGTAGACTAGAGTGTTGAAATCACGAATATCAGTTAATAATTCAAGTTCTTCTCGGGTCTCGCAAAACCTTCAGGTCATGGATCATGAGGAATAATTTTTTAAATTCATGTTTCACGGAAAATAAAATCAGCTAATCACGCATCACGAGAATACCCTGTACAACCCTCTATGCAGACACTTAGTAATGGTCCCAGCCAAATACAAACACTGCATTTTTAACCTCCCATAGGCAGACACCTCTCCAAGACTTATCCTAAGCGTGTCCACTTAATTGCGAGGTTCAACTGTATTTGGATTTTTAAAAATAGAGCAATTATCTTGAAGCACAACTATTAGTCTATAAAGTGAAGTAAAACTGGTCAGAAATTATTGTTATTTTGGAAGAATTATTTATTGATTGCCATTGAATTTGTTTTAGTCCATCATGCTGGCCCATTTTCAGTGGAGGACAAGATAACTTCCAATCATGTCTTTGGCAATTTAATTTATTTTGTAACAATTTATAACTAAACTATAATAACAAACATACTTCTTTATCAGTTCATTGGCATAATTAGTGCCTCATTAGCACCCTCCAATAAATCCACATGTCTTTGATTGAACATAAACTTGGCTGTTAGGAAAAATTAACATAATGTTGCAAATTTGACCACAAATAGATAATTAAAGGTTTTAAATTTTAATAAAAAAAGACTAAAAAATATCAAAAGTTATGTGACCTTTAGGTATATCGACCAAAGATTTGAGCTAATGTAGACAAATTTGCTATCTATGGCAATTTGGTTTTATTGTTGCCAAGCCAGAATGACTTTGAGATGAGAGCAGCCTGAACTAAATTTAGGGTGTCTGGAAAACCTGAAGAGCGAATAGCGAATAGTCGCGAATAGTCCAGAATAGCGAATAGCGAATAGTACGAATAGTGCGAATAGTGGCAAATAGTGGCAAATAGTAACAAATAGGGTACCCAGTATCTTGCAGTTAACCTCGTAGCAACTTAGGATGGGATTTTTCCGCTAAAAAGCACAGACGCTTATCAGGACAAAAGGTGTTTCTAAACGTAATTTCTTCTCTTTTAACCGCTGCAAAAGCGTAAATACGTCTTTATTAGGTTATCCTTGTTTTTTCTGTTTTCTTAATGTCGGCGATGGACAGCCTACTAGCCTGAGTCCGGAGAAGAAAAGGTATTAAACTCACTGAAATTCTGTTGCTTATTTGGATAATTTATTACCGCAGGATATTAGATCTAAAGCGGTGACTATTGACGACTATTCGTCACTATTTGCCACTTTTCGCGACTGTTCGCCACTATTCGCACTATTCGAGACTATTTGCACTATTCGGGACTATTCGCTATTCGCTATTCGCGACTATTCGATATTCGCTATTCGGGTTTTCCAGACACCCCTAAATTTAATATTTGTGGTTAATAGAAATTAGTTTTCCACTGCCTGTCGGGGATCACAGCGAGTGAAACAGCCCTCAAAGATCAAAATTGGACAACAAACTTACGTGACAGACTTCAATGTATCTACAATACAATTTGATTTCACGATCTCTTGACACGAAGCCGGATGTATTAAAACAATTGAGTTATCCCCTAGCTAACAAATTGAAATAGAATCTCAAGTGTTAAACATGCTCGGTGACAAAAATGCCTAGTTTCTCGCCACATAAACTAATGTAACTTTATTTAAGAAATACAAGCAATCCGTTTAACTCACCTGTAAATTCCACGTGAAACACTTGACTCAATCTCAGCCCAACAATGTAGGCTTACGGACAGCTGCGTGTTCCTTGATGTTCAGAATATTGTCGAGGGTTGTGAATTTGATCTGTTTTAAAATACTTCCATCACTTTCAGAGCGTTAAAAATCCTCGAAGATCACTTTCGCATAACAGTGAAAGCCTCATAACCTAAAAATAACCACTGTATTTCGGCCCTAAAAGTAGATTTACGTGCTGTTATGCATGTTTACATCGACTAGGCGCTTATGGGCAGAGACACAGCTAGGGACTGGTACCCAATGACGGAGGACGCTGACCCGAAAACCCGCGAGGAAAGGGTAAGTACCCGTATTGAAACATCTCCAAATCGCTCTTCTAACGTACATATCATATTTTAAACTGTATATAGTTTGACTTTGAGTACAAAAAACGTGAAAACAAAACACAACTAGACAACAAATCCGAAATGCGGAAAACAAGAGGTGGCCGAATTGCCATGGTATCTGACGAATTTGGGGTCTGCTAAATGGTTACCTCAGGGGACCGGAAATTCCAAGGCAGTACTGAGTAGGAATAAAATTAAGAAGTTTACAGTCGATTAGTAATTACTAAAATGTGCTGTTTTGATAACTGTGAACACGAGTGACGACGGACATTCCTTCACTACCCACCCCACCCTGGATATTCTCAAAGCAGATGTACATACTTGTATGCATACACTAGCGAAATCTGCCCAGTTTATTTTTTACAAGGACATATATGTGTGTTGTAGATATAACCCCACCGATAACATGAGAATTTCGTTTAACATGAAGCAGTTTGGTTGAAGGAAGTAATCGAGCCGGAGCTAAGAAGAGAAATTTTGTACCACGATTTCGCAATGAAAGATGACAGCTGAGCTGCTTAAAAAAAGATCATTTAGTTTACGTGCATTCCGGAGTGAAGCACTCGCATAACAACAAAGTAGAGGAAATTGTTTGCTTATAACTGTTTACACAGCGCATATCACAATAAAGGTTGACGCGATATGTTCTTTCATCTTTGTTATTGAAATTAAACCTAATCTACTTTGAAACTTTGCATTCACTCAAAGGCACAAACTATTTAGCCGCAAACATAACAGATGAAGAAAGCAGAAAGCTATGGAAGTCTTCGGAAAGTTGAAACTTTTTCAACTAATTTTACTGGGTTGCAGCGCTCTTGGTTTTCGCAACAATCCTTCCGTTTTGTGGGATTCAAACAACCCCATGTAAGTTACTTCATAGAGTTATATTAGGTACTGAATTTTAGCAGATCTATTTTAGTTCGTGCTGTTAGTCGCTGTTTTAAAGAGTTTTTGACAAATTCACAGCATAGACCAAGAATGATAAAGAATCGAGTGACTTACGTTGAAGTTTTACATTGCATAATTTGGCGGGGAAGTTTACAGAGACGCACTGGAATTCAAAACTTAAAAAGCCATGGTTATCCAAAGAGATGTTTATTTTAAACATCTGAACTGTGTAATGGCAACACTTTGAAGGAAAAACAAAATCAGTCGTCAGTTAAAAATCAGTTTGTTTATTTCTCAGTTTTCCGGCAATAACACTGACTGGACTCGATCAAAGTGACTCCGACTTAATTTTCATTATGTTTGGTCTTTTGATCACAGAAAGGTTATAAGTCGACCACAGTTTGCCAGTAGTTGTCAGAGAGAATTTCGGTCAACACTTCGGACGTTTCAAGACACTAACCAACAATTCAGCCAATTTCAAGAATGCAGTTATTTATGCTTTTAATCGCTCCCTGCAGGATTAGAAAAAGTGAATCAGTCTTTAATACCATCTAACCGAATTTAAAAGTAAACGTATTACATTGTTTTAAACAACATTGCTCTGACCATGTAAAATATGTCAACAGCTTTCAAAACCAGTCTCAGCAGTCGGGGAAGCAACTTCATGAAGGGCAAAGACCCCCTCGCCAAGGGTCGGAACAAAGAGATCAACTTCAGTTCTTTTAGTCTATTAAACTTAAATATACTTTAGACTTTTCTCGGTCACGGACAAGTTTGCATCCGGCGCCTAATTGGTACATCTGCACATTCCCGGATTTTAAGCGAGCGAACTTAAAATACTCGTGTACCAAAACAAGTATTATTTTTCTAACCCTGTGTTCAGATTAAAAAGACAATTTGTTTGTTCAGATCAGGGTCACATTTTATGTCTACGTGTTAAATGTACACGATTCCCTCATTGTATAGATTTATTAAGTCTTTTTCATTGTAGATGAAACGGAAAGTGAAAAACCTGTCTTCCATGAGTGCGATCGCTGTGAAAGTTGAAATCTTTTCCAGCAATTCCAAGTCAAACACCAAACGAAAATATTCCACTCTATAATTTGTACCGCAAACGAAAACGAGCTGTAATACCAATGTTTACCACGGAATTGTGCTAATTATTAAAACAGAAAAATGAAGTAACCATAGAGAGAAATGCTGAGGCGATTCACAACCTCCGTTCCCTACAAAAATATTATAGCAAGCATGCAAAATTTAGTCTCGAACCTTTTTAAAGCTAGGGGTTCACGTTACTTGCCATTGAAAAACCTTCAAGAAGAACGCGTCATCGTAGATTACACCTTTGTGTTAGAACACGTCATGAGATTTGTTGTGGAATAAAACGGAATTTTAATCACTAGTCTTTTCTTAACAGAAATAGAATGCGCGACCTTCGTATTTTATTCTTTCTTTTACATTTCGTATTGACGACTTCACACTACATTTATCCCTCAATTCACTGGACACCTCTTAATCCAATGTAAGTAATCTGATGTTATATTTTTTGCTCGATAAAATTCGATGCTTTGCTCGGTTGATTCAGCTTTCTTTGTCCCTCGAGTTGTAGAATTGAGATAGCATTTTATTACGCTAAAAACCACTTTAAATTTTCGTTTAACATATCGAATGTTTTTATATTTAATAGCTCTTTTTATTTATTTATTTATTTTTTGATTGGAATTGCATAGAAGTTATTCATCTGGTTCGAGAAGTCCTTTATAAAACAGTGCAGTATTGTTCCAAGCCGAATCAAATTCACAACTTTTTTTTTATGTCGTTGCCGATCTATGGAATAACTAGGGATTGTGTAGTATCGAACAAATCCTCCGTTCTTCTTTTGTTACTAAACCTCTGACCGAGTTCAAGTTCTTCGTTACATTGAACGACTGCTCGCAAATCTCGAAAACCTAACTGATCAAAGCTGTGAGAGCTTTGATTAGTTTTCGAGATTTGCGTTAAGGGTCACTGCTGGATTTCTTACCAGATACTAGTGCGGCTTTATAGCTAAAACACTTCGAAAACTCTCTGCCAAACTGCGGTCATATGCAAAACTAAAAGATGGTGACATCAAAGAAAACAATTCAGGGGGAGACACGCAATATGTCAGTTTCTACTAGTGATCGTAAACAAGGACTCATTTTCTCAAGGACTTGCGAAGATATCCTAGAGTCGTGGATCTGCTTATGCATTAATTAAGAGCGCGAGTTGACTGAAGTTTCAAGAGATTGCGGGCTATCCGCAACGCGTCCGTTTCACTTAAGAATCAAGGCCTGAACTCATTGATCTTGGCCATATATCGAAACAAATCACAGCGCAACTTTGGCCTTTAAATGTCCCACTCTGCAATCGATACATAACCGAACAGCTCGTTTGCCGCCATAACTGCGCCGGAGAACTGTTTGTAAGTTTTTAACTACGCCATTCTGCAAAGTTTTCCCGTTGCAAAATGACCTCAGAAACATTGAACAATTTTTCCAGAAGAGCTATTGTTTTGAAATAAGGCTGATAAATACCACGATCGTTCTTTCCGTCGCTTAAAGGAGCTATGTCACAGTTTGCGCATGTCGAAAAGTTTAGCCTAAATTAATCTAAATTTTTCAAGTTCGTCGGTTGTAATCCGTGTTAATCTTCCCAATCCTTAACCATCCTTGTTCCTTTACGGGTTATTATTATCTCTTTGGTGTTTTTTTCTGTCTTAGTAAACTACCATTTTCAGGTTTCCTTCAGATCAATTTAAACGTAATTTTGTACCTGGCCAAAATTACCGGCTTAAAATAGCGTGACTGAGTTCCTTCTGTGTTGATTTATTTCTTACAGATTTCAAACCAACTATTCGTTGGCCGTCCTGGCTAACAGCAAGATCAAAATTGTTTGCCCGAATCCCGCGATGATCCCGATTGCTATCGAAGGGAGCATTCGCTTGGAAGAGCTTTATGAAAATCTGTGGATAGTGGACAAACAGGCTTATGACACATGCGCAGTAAACACCTCTAACTATGGCAACAGAATTCTGATGAAATGCGACACTCCTCTGAAGCTGCAATACTTCAGTATAATCTTTCAGCGGTTCAGCGCCGTTGGTCCGGATGGCTTGGAATTTGAGCCTGGAAAGGAATATTTCTTCATAGGTAAACCTGTAAACTAGCTAAGAAGCTAAGCGTAGCTCCACGTTAAATAAAGTAATGTATCGTATCGTAGGTAACTAACATAAAGTATCTGTCTTTTCACGTTCATAATACTTCTTTGAAACCTTCTAAAGACATGTAAACAATTCTGACGACTCACTCGCGGGCGCTAAAGAAAAGATCGATAGGCACGCAATGCGTACGTATTCTTTATTGGTGTGAGGAGCAGTTGTTGTTGTTGTTGTTGTTGTTGTTGTTGTTGTTGGTTTACACAGACTTTCCTCAACCAAAAGGGATGCACTATCCTATGAGATCTACGTGGTTACTGACGAACGAAAATCACAGAATTGCAATAGGAGATAAGACATTGTTCATGTTTTAAACTAAGCCTTTAAAGCAATTAAATGTAGTCTGCACGTAGAGAGGGTGCTGTATCGCGTTAACCGGCAAAAATTGAATTTAGTCCACGCAATTCTAGATATTAATGTGTCGTGTCTCCTAATGTAAAACAAGACACACTATGTAGTTTTATTGTAAAAATAACAGCAGACGGTTAGAATAATTACAGAAAAATCATCTTGAATTTGATAAAATTTTAATCCAAGCTAACCTGAAAATTTGGCGTTTCGAGAGTGGGTGTGTTTTAACTCGTTTGGAGCAAAACGGAAGGTCAGAGAATGAATATCAATCAATCAATCCATCAGTCAACCAATCTTTATTTACAGAGGGTAAAACACCTTATACTTTTAGAACTAACAAACTTGTGGGCCTCTAAAATATACAACAACTAAAAATCTCTTTAAAACCTATGTAAAATTACTATGCAGTTTTCTTCTAGATTTGTGTTGGTAATTTTCCACTTTTTTCAGTTTTTTCAATATTCCGAACAGTATATTCCTCAACGTGAGCTCTCTTTGTCCTGCCTCCGATTTCTGAACTTGTTTTTGTCGCATTTCAGCTACCTCTAATGGACAAAAGACGTCCCTGGATCAAACCTCAGGTGGAAGATGTGCCACTCATAACATGAGGATTAAGTTCTATGTCTGTAACGATAAAAATGGTAAGTACTGTATCGATGGAGTAACGCCGGATCAAAAACCACAAGAGTTTATAGAAACACTGCAAATCGCAACCAGACACTTAAGGATCGGAACGTAGTCACTAAGTATAGGAGATGGTAAATGGTAAATGCGAGACTTGAAGAAGGCGAGACTAGCGTTTTTCTTTGCAAGCCCGAGACATTTTGACTTTTTAAATTGTGAGACCGACACCGCAAAGAGTTTTAAGTGCAAGTGCGAGGCGTTCAGATCAGTTTTAAGATGCCCACATCATTTATAAAAACAAACAAACGAACAAATCGGCACTTCAAGAAATTCTTAGCCTTGCAAAAAATTGAGATTTTGAGACAGCTTTGTGAAAAAATCGAGACTGTGAGACATAAATAACCACCAAAAATCGAGAATGTGAGACCGTGAAATTCGAAGAAAATTTTGCGAGACCCATGGTTTTTAAAGGACCATTATATTCGTCATCCGTAGTTTATTCTCAGCATGCATAAAATGACTTACCAAGACTTCACAACGCTGATTGGTCGCAATTTGTCTCTTAAACTGTAGTCGCTCGGCCACAGTCTGCGAAATCAAACAGCCATAATTTTCTATAAATCACGTCTCAGAGATGACATTAGTGTGCATATAGTCTGCGGTTATCGACCGAGACATTGCCAAGACAACACGTGATCGCCGACTATGCTGGCGAGCCATGAACGTTTTCCAGTCTACGGCAACAAGCTCATCATGTGACAATTTTCAGACCAGTTGCGCTTATTCTAGCAAGTATTCTGATTTATATATCCATGAAAATCGGGAATTCTTTCTATCAATTTGAGGATATTCTCGAAAAAATGAAATTTTCTCTGACCGATTACTGGATTAGGCAATGTAGAATCGATCGGGTATTCGTGAGTTTTAATTTAACGTTCTTGTGACCATTGTCTGACAATTTTTCACTGGATTTCTCTGCAGATCCAAAGTGTCAAGACAGCCCTGTATCAACTGTCCAACCCACACAGACAGTTACTGTGTGTCCCTCGCCAACTCAAACTATTCAGGCTTCTTTCATACCAAAACAGCCCCAGTACTGTTCTGGTGAGTTAACGAGAGTTTTTCCCTTAATATTTAAATCTGACTTATCTCGAACATACAAAAAAATTTAATGTTGAGGACGTGAAGGGCCACGCGACACACTAACTTGAACTGAGGTATTGCCTTTATTTCGGATCTCTCGTAAAGGAGCTACGTCACGTTTTGCACATCGTGAAAAGTTTAGCCTAAATTTTTAAAGGTCATCGTTTGTAATCCTTGTTAATCTTCTCCATCTTTGACAATCCTTGTTCCTTTATGGCTTATTATTATCTCTTTGGTGTTTTTTTATCTTAGTAACCTATTCTTTTTTAGTGCCCTTCAATTTAAAGGTAATTTTGTACGTGGTCAAAATAACTCAAAATACCGTGACTGAGCTCCTTTAATCAAGACAGACATTTTTGTGCAAAAATAAAACAATTTGAAACCCAAAACTAACAATAAGAGGTAGAAATTAACACTTACTGCGCCTCTCAATAAAATGCGCACTCTAAAATTCAAAGCTCAACCACCAAATGCGTTTTTCGCTACGGTCAATCAAATGTTCGGCGGCTCCTCCCAGCTTCCGACTACAACCGAGCACTGTTTCGTATCATGAGACTTCTTACTTAGTAACATGGTGCGCAAATACAGAACCGCGCGCTCCGGCTCGGCAGTAGCCAAAGCTGGGAGAAATAATTGAGTATTTTACGCTCAAAGTTCCAAAGGCAACGACTGACAGCTTGTGGTTTTGCTGGGCAACTGGATCCGCGCTCCCATCTGGCACGAAGTTAACCCTGTAGCTCAGGTTGTTCGAAAGGTGGATAGCGCTATCCAGCCTTCGAACAACAGGGGCCTGGGGCCCGTTTCTCGAAAGCCCCGGAAACTTTTCGGGCCCATAAAGCCATTTTTAATTCATCTGAATCTAAAAACAGAGAGGTGTATGCGCCTGAAACTTCTTTTATGAAGAGAACCTCTGTTTATATTTAGAATATGTGAATAAAAGGTTTGAGATTTTGCTATGGTTTTCCGGGTGCGAAAACTTTTCGGGACTTTCGAGAAACGGGCCCCTGGTCATTATGGCAAACGCATTTCTCAATATTGATATGCCAACAATAATTGAAGGTATTGCATGGTATTACTAATGATTCAAAATTCTTTTATCAATCTGTCTCAAGCAACTCCAGACAATCAGCAAGTGAGCGAACTTCTTAATTACACTAGACTGATCCCAGAGATCTTCAACCACACCAGCCAGCTGACCACCCTGTGGGCGCAGGTCAAAAACATGTCTGAAAAACTAAACGCCGTTCAAGAAAAACTTGAGAATTGCAGCTTTGGAGGAGGGAATGGTCACGTGACTTTACAAACGACGACTACGATTGCGACTCCAACTCCGACTCCGACTGAGCCAGGTTAGTGTCGTCATGATACAGAAACACCAGGCCGAATAAGATGACGAGAAAGTTTTAATTTGGCAGAATGAAAATATGTTGGAATGTCAAAATAACAAGTAAGCTTATCTTCCGGCATTCTTTTTTTTTTTTTTTGTATTTTATTGATATTTATATAAGTTTACAAATAAGAGTGACAATAACAATTGAAATTACATTTGCCTTCCGGCATTTTTGATCAGGAGATGCTACTCATCAAAGCGTAACTGGGCCTGGAGGGGCGTAAAGGGTCTTGCTCGAGAACTCAACACAAGGAAACTGGCTATGCTCGAACACGGACGTCTTGATGCGGAGTTCCAGCGTGCCAGCGTGGCTGAGTGGTTAGGGTGCTGGACTCGAAATTCGGAGGTTCTAGGTTCAAGCCCCGCTCTGACTACTAAGTTGGAGTTGTTTCTCGGTAGATCCTAGTTCAATTCCTCATTCATGCTTGTAAATAACCAACTGGTCTGCCTCCCGCTAGTTGGGATTTTTAAGCCTATTATGTTTATTCGATATATTTCTTTCTTTTAGTTTAAGTGGCATACCTGTGGCACACATTTGAATCCCTGCGGCTCATATGTTTTAAAAGCAACTTAATTGTATTTTTAAATTATTTTATCAGTTTATGCCAACTGCACCGATCTATTTAACGCGGGATATAACATCAGCGGCGTTTATAACATCACCCCTGGAGACGGACTTGGTTCGTTCCCAGTCTACTGCGACCAAACCACACCCGGCGGAGGCTGGACAGTGCTTCAGAAGCGCTTCGATGGCTCCGTGAGGTTTAGCGATAGGACCTGGGTGGAGTATCAAAATGGCTTCGGCACCGTATCAGGAGAATACTGGCTTGGTTTGGACAGGATTCATCGGCTGGCCAAGAATCTAGTCACGCTTCGATTCGATCTCGGAGCCCCGGATGGGAGAACTCGATTTGCTGTTTATCAGGGATTTACAGTCGCAGGCGCTGATCAAAAGTACCAGATGACAAGTGGAACATACACAGGTGAAAGATCTGTTCCGGCATGATCTAGCATACTTTAGTTTCTTGCGTACTGTGCATGGCAACCATTGCCTCCAACATTGGTGCATGACCCTACAAGAACCATGGGCCTTGCAAAATTTTCGTCGACTGTTCGGGGGTCTTGCAGTGTCTTTTTTTAGCGGTTATGTGCGTCTCACAGTCTTGATATATTTCACCAAGCTGTCTCGCAGTTTCGATTTTTTTTGTTTTTGAAGTCAAAATGTTTCATGCTCACAAAGAAAAACGCTAGTCTCGCCTTCTCGCAGTCTCCATTCCCCCCTCCCCCGTTTTTTCATTGCGTTCTCTCCCATTTGCCATTCACCGCCCCTACCATTGTAGCTTGTTTTATCGGTGTTTTTATGCCATCTTCTTTTTCTTTTCTTTCTTTTTTTTTTTGTATATCCTTTTACAGATGGAGATGCGGGGGATTCATTCTCATTTGAAAGCGGCGGCAAGTTCTCCACTGTAGACCAGGACAACGATAACTGGAAGAAAGGGCACTGCGCGAAAACATACAAAAGTGGCTGGTGGCACGCCGTGTGTCATAAGGCTAGTCTTAATGGTCTGTACCTCAATGGAAGCGACACAGATCCCGCGCATTTTGCCGCGGGAATCACGTGGCACAGTTGGACCGGGTACAAATACTTTTTGACGAAATCAGAGATGAAGATCAGGCCATAGGAAAAAAAAAGCATTCGATTATGCAAGAGATTTACTAGTTATGATTTCTGTTACATGGATTATGACAAACATTTGTAAGCTAGGTTATAGACAAAGTAGAAAAATTGATTTAATTTGCCAAATGTTAGCTTCATCAAAAAGCTATTAAAACGTGGTTGTGTGTTTTCATTGTGTGTTTCCGGTCGAATCATCATCATTGCAGCCAGAACATCCCGAATGAAAAAACACCAAACAAAGGGAATTAGTACATACACACCCTGTTATCTTGCTGTTTCAAGCAATCTGATTGGTTCGCTATCTCTGGCTAATGAGTATTATTAAAAATTGGGTTATTGGATAATGAGCCATTATTTTCTCCCTACCGAGTGAATAACGCATGATCCAAATGAAAACAAAATGGCCGACGTGTTTCTGAATCAGAAATCCTGTGAATGCAAGAAGATGCTGTACCAGAAAATACAAAGAAGGCTATGAAATTAGGCTTGAAAGTTTTCAAAGGATAGAAAAAACTTACCGACGTTCGACTTTCGAGGAGTTTCAGGACATACCCTTGGCGTCCGTGGCAATCATAGATTTCATCAATCTAAGCAGACCCAACCGCTAAGCTGCGCGGAGTCGCTCTTCACCCGGCGTTGGCAGAATTGAATACCGCGGGTTCATCGGCAGAGGCATCAAGTGCTATCCAACGAAGCAGCTCCACAGATATTCAGGAGAACGTCTCTGTGAAAGAATTCATCCACTTTAAATGTCGTAACGGAACGAAACGAATGGCGTCCACTCTCGTACCCAGGGCCTCCGTATCCTTTGGTCAAGTGGTCAGCGAAGCGACATTTTAAAACGAGTATCACTGGGGACGAGAATGAAAGGAGCCTGGAGCGAGATAGAAGAAAGGTGTAGCCTTTCCAAAATACGTTATCTATTCTCTATTTTCCAATTGCCCATAATTCGCTCTCCGCCCCCCCCCCCCCCCTCCCCCACATTTTGCATAAACTATTGTTGTGAAATACTCTTGGGAGGTCTGCATATTCCCAAGAGCATTTCACAACAATAGCTTATGCAAAATTTGGGGGGCAAACAGTCTGAATTATGGGCAATTGGAAAATAGAGAATGGAGGTGTGATTTCACTTCCGGTCCTTTCGGGGCACGCAAGACGCTCGAAGATCAAAAAATATTAACCATACTCTTTCTATAGTACGATGGGATATAATTTGCTGACTTGAATATCAGGAACCCTTAGTTGTTAGTTAGTCATCGTTGTTACATGTGAATATAAGAAAGATCATATATTTGAACTGCGGAAAAAGATATGAAAACATGATTATAACTGCGATGATGAATCATGTCTCAGCTCAGTCGCGTTGCTATCTAGTGAAAACAAAATTAAAGCGTTCTGTCATTTCGAAGGAATCTTCATGAGAAAGAGTTTGCCATAGCTTTCATGAACTATAAGACCACCGTCTCGACGAAACCAGACAAGTGGCATATTGCTCAATCTTTCAGCGGGAAGGCAACTGAGACGTCTCGCGGGCTCAAGTTCGTATACGTTATGTTTGTTGTGTGCCTGGCTCTGGGATGAAAAGTAGCGAATTATGAAATTCAAGTTACTTCACCATTAGATATTTCGCTTATCTTATAATATTAAAATGAATTTCTATTTCTTTAGTTCGCGGCTTTCAAAATGCAGCGGCGTTTTTCCTTTGAAGTAGCCTCTTCCATTTTGCTGTATTGTTGCGCAATATTAAGTGTACTGGTCTCTTTTCCCAACGAGAATTCTATTGGCTTATAGAGCAGCTGCCGTGATAGCCGGCCAAGGTTCGCCGTTAAAAAGGTCTTTGACATCTTACACCGAATGTTTGGTCACTTCCGTACAAGAGTGGGTGTTTCAGGGCGTATCCTTGAATTATCGCCCTTAACAGGCTTCAATTCTTGTCAAACCTGTATTTGATGCTGCTATAAATCGTTGAAGGATTGACCGACACGATATTGTGAACTTTCTGTGAAGTCAAAAAGGTAAGTAAGTAACTGTGCTCTCAAACAAAGTAATTGTAATATGTAAGGCTGTAATGAAGAGTAATATACATAATTTACCCATGTTAGAGATTCTGAAAGAAAATTGATTGTATTGTAGTCAAAGAAAAACGAAACAGTTAAACGAACTGGGAACTGAAACGAAATGTTCACACAAAAAAAGCAATTAATACGAACGAATTAAAGGAAGCTGAATTGGTATCTTGATGAATTTGTTACTTTAATTTAATAACTCTAACATTATCGTCAAGAGATTACCCATTTATTCTATTTTTTAATCTACAACAAAACTAAAAAGAAATTAAACGTTAAGTGATTATGGTAGTTAAAACTTGCAAATAATTGCGATCAAGAGCTACATCGCAGAAGATTAGAGATCGAGAATGAAAAAAAAAGGCAGTTCCCTCTGGAAAATCAAGATATAAAACAAAGTTTAAAAAGAATTCTAATTTAGATACAGTTTTCAGTCATGTCATAATCTAAAATCAACATTTTTTTGTTCATCGTTGTTTAAATAGATTTTATGGAAACT
Source organism: Orbicella faveolata (assembly GCF_042242905.1). NCBI lineage: Eukaryota > Metazoa > Cnidaria > Anthozoa > Scleractinia > Merulinidae > Orbicella > Orbicella faveolata. The sequence continues at coordinate 1,097,924 of NW_028301542.1, read as the reverse complement.
TTCGGGTCGGTAGCAATGGCGAAGAAGTCGTTCCACTTGGAAAAGAAATACAGCATTTGGGAGAGGTGAGCCTGGTGAACATCTCCTTAATGAGAAGTTTCAAGTGTTTAACATAATGTATTTCTTTTAAGTGTCAAATAAGGCTGTATTGTATTCTTTCCCATTGGGATAGTTAGACCTTTGTGTACCACTCCTTGTGAACATCACATCACATCACTTGACGCCGACCAGTTTCTTCGAGGCTGTTTTTCCTTATTATAATTATCGTTGTGTATCGCTGTCGTTGTTATATTTTCTGGCTTGTAACCTGTATTCAACGTGTCTCAGGTTCTTGTGAATACTCGCTCGATTACTGGTGGCGGCTCCCTCCACTGTTTGTTGTATTATTTGTCTCTTTTACTTGTAATAGAAATATTCTCTATTCGGCTGATCGTTGCGAAAGAGAATAGAAAACGCGTTTGTGCCTTTGGAATGCCAGTGCGTTTACTCGCACAGTGAATCTCTACAGCTAGGGCTAATATGCCAAAGATTTTCTCATTTCCCTTTTTCCATTTCCTGTTTACTATTTCCTGTTTACTATTTCTGGTTTATTACTTCCAGTTTACTACTTCCGGTTTACTGCCTCCAGTTCTAAAGCAACGTTTTTTCTTCCTAGTACCCGGATGCACCCACCAACAACTACTTGGCAACTTTACCCAGAAACCACAGTTACAACTCATTGTGAGTTTCCCAACTGCAATATGCATCCGCAGTTCCGCAGCACAACCAAGGCTTCTCCTCTGTTGGAAGCGTATCACTTCAATTACAAACCCGCGATACTCCCGTATATCAGCGGTGTGCCACCCATGGTGCCTACAGTGCCACTGAGTCAGACGAACAACAAGGCTAAACAAGACACGTGCAAGAAATTGGCGTGTGAAATCTGCAACAAGATGTTCCTGCGACCCTCTGCTCTGAAGGTGCACATGCGGATCCATAGTGGAGACAGACCATTTAAATGTACACACTGCCCCCGAACCTTCACTCAGTCTGGTAACCTCACTGTGCATCTGCGCAAGCACTCTGGAGAGAGGCCGTTCGCCTGTGCTATCTGTCTAAAGAGATTTTCTCAGTCTAATTCCCTCCGAGTACACATCAGGAGACACACAGGAGAGAAGCCTTATCAGTGCATGAAATGCAAAAAAAGCTTTGCCGACAGGTGCGTTTAATATTCATTGCAATTAAAAAATCGATCACGTTTCTACAATGGTCTTCACTCTTTTAGCCCATAAAAACTGACGTCATATATGCATACCATAATTAGCTCTCGACCACAGAGAATTCATATAGTTATTATAACAGCGGTTCAATACAACGGTAACTACTCCGGTACTAACACCTATTAGAGCAAATGATAATTATAGTTTAAAGTCTAATCATCATTATCATTATCATCGTTGTCGTCGTCATCATCACGATCATCGTCATCATCGTCGTTTCAATTTCGATTTAGCTGAGATATTTGTCGGTGTCCATAATAACCGTTGCCTCTTGTTCTTTGTATCGTTTACACAGGTCAACACTAGTCAAGCATCACCGTGTCCACAGGTAATGGCCAGCATCAAGCAACGAGTCCTTGCTGCTATTGAAAGGCATTAAGCATCTTACTTCCCTTGTTAAAGGAGCACATTGACTTTGCTGGGTTTTTTTTTAGCTAAGCCAGCATAAAAATCATGACTAAGTCTTTTTGCTCTTACACCAAATTTGTTTGCAGAGTACCAAGATGAAAATATTAAGTGAACTGTAATCAGTTTTTGTGTTTTTTTTTTTTCCATTTTCCCAAAATTTCCAAATTTTGGTCAGAGTGTAATTTTTCATTTGCGCGTTTAGCTTTGATTGACTTTTTCCGATAAATCATGTTAGATTAATTGTAGAATTGATTAATTGATAGAATTGTTATTCATAATTCATAAGCCTTATTGGCTTCCCTGGACTTCATTGCCTTATGGATTGAAATTTTATAAATATATTTATTATATGGAAAAATAGTAATAAACTGAAGGAGAATTATATTTAGGCTTGATTATTAAAGATGTAACTTTCGCATTTTGACATTTTTGAAATCATGTTCCAGATAGTTCCCTGCGTACATAACGTTAATTTCTTCAGATTTTACGATTTGTATTATAAACAATTATTGGATGAGGTTTTTGTGATATCTAGAATAATCAAGGTCGAGTTAGGGGTTATCTGTCGAAGCCGAAGGCTGAGACTGATAACCCTTACCGAGATTTTGATTATTCTGGATATCACAAAAACCTAATCTAATAATTGTTTTGTTATACATTGAACGAAAAAAAAAAGTCATGGTTTTGCTTCTTCACTGACGGCAAGCAACACAAAGCGCGTGAACTTGACATGATTACCCTTAGAAATCATGCACCGCGGTCATACACGACATGATTACCTGTGACCTTGATTGTCCTTGACATGATTAGTGTATAATCTGCAACTAGATGACGTCACAAGCGCTGATTTAGAAAATTCACCGTACGCTTTCGGCCAATCAGAAAAGAGATAATGAGTTCAATGTATAATGATATTTTTAAGTCATTTCTTCATTATTTCAAAATATTAGACCGCTTTAGAATTACGATGTGAAGTATTTTATGTAATCTTTTATGTACGTTGTAAATTTCAATGATATAATAAAATGGTTGTCAGAGATCAATACGGTTTTAGCTGTTGTTACTGTTGTCCTCTTTTTAAAAAGCCAAGCAGTTTAGCCTTCAATGACTCTAGCTTAAAGTCCTTTGTCCTCATTTTTAACCTCAAATCAAAAAGTAAACCTGACATTGCCAACTCCTGCTGTCATCTTCTGTTCTCTCGGGTTTAACTTTCGCCAACGTATGATTGTTTATTTGATCTTCAAGCGCGCAGAATGTGAGTCTCTAGGCTAAAGGACAAAGAAAATATGTCAATTTATGAAACTAAGTTGAGAAGATGTTATTAGAGAGCTTAAGCAACGACGATGGCGACGGCGAGGACGACGCCCAGTCAAAAATGAATTTACACTTTACCAGCGAAATTCGCAATTGTCTAGATCTGTTCAGTACGCCAATTAGGCTAAATATACGCAATGATAGCGTTCAGTTCCAAATGGAAATACAGTCGAACCCCCCGTAAAATGTCAAGCTTAGGTGGTCGCTTACGGAAGGTGGTCGCTAACGAGAGTTCAGACCATATTGAATCGAAATTTTGCCTTATTAGGGTATGGCAACGGCAGAGATTTACCCCATGCGGCAATGTCAACGCAGTGTTTTATTCATATGAAAAGTCAATTTCGAGAAATTTCCGTCTCTTGCACTACCCAGGAATACGATGATGTTACAGCACCTTATTATCCAATTTCCTCTCCATTATCTGTCAAGTGGTCGCTTACGGGAGGTGAAAAACAAAAGACAATTTCAAACTTTTAGCTCTAACAGTGGTCGCGGTTGCTTACGAGAGGTGGTCGCTTACAAGAGGTTCCCAATGTAGTGATTTGACTTGGAAACTTTTGGTATTTTGGAAAACTGGTCGCCGAGGAGAGGTGGTCGCAACCAGAGGTTCGACTGTACGAAGAATTGGCGTCGTCGTTCGCTTTCCTCAGACTACGCAGAATTTGGTCATTTCACGTTGTTGTTTTGCAGAGGACAGCAAAAAATGTACCAAAATTTATAACGCGCGTGCACAGCTATTGTTTTGTTCATTAAACCGCTCCAAAGCATTTGACACAACAATCAAACATGCAGTGAACGTTCTTAGAACGTGCTTCCTTTATTCGCGAAAGACTGGGTAGAGAAGTGGCAGTGATGACGTCATTTGCATTTGAAACTACTCCTCGTATTAACCTCAGTTGCAAGCTAGTTCCAGTCCAATGCCGAGAATACGAATATGGCCTATTGTTTGTCTGCAAGAGCAAGATTCTTATTCACCTTGACCTGTGGTATTGATCACCATAGAGATAGAGACTGTTTTCAAAATATTTGTCAACAGACTTAGTGGTTGCCAAGACGATAAATGCCCGTTGAAGCGAAATCTTAATGCTCTGGAACATGTTTTTGAGCTTGGAAAGGGTTTTGGAATCAGATCTGTTTACTACAGCCTCCAATTCAGATTTTGAAATCAAAAATTAATATTTAGGAAAAAGAGTTCAGTAGTGAGGTAAAAACATCTTCATAGCAACAGAGTAAATATTTAGAAACCTTATAAATTTCAAAGTTGCCGCGATGTCATAGCGGTCAATAATTAGCCATATTACCCCGGATTGTAAATCAATAAGACCAAGTTGCTTTGGCAGGCACATATCATTTATTGTTTCACTCGGTAGGCGCATAGTCTCTGTTCTGTACTAGCTTGTGGACTGACAATATAGAAAAAGAAAATCAAGTAAGTTGCTTTCTAAATTGTTTCTCCTTGAAAGAAAAGTTAGCTAGTAAAAAGAAATCCAAGCTAACAGTATGAAATTCAAGCTTTCAAGGTTTTGTTGTTTCTTTTTATTTAGAGATCTACATTCGAAAAAAACTGTAGAAAGAAAATTGAAATAAGAAATAATTAAGCATTTCACCAGTATTTTATGATTTGGTTTAATTCAACTGGCTCTAGCTTTTTGAAAACTTTTTTGCAATCCAATCTGTTGCTTTTTAACTGAATTTTCGGTGACCTTTGTTCACCTCCATCAATACAATATAAATTAAAAGTGAAGATGTAAGGCCGAATTGTATTCGACCGTTGTTGTTTTAATATTAATGGCAATGAAATGCATTTTCAAGCCATAGAATATTTTTCGATGGAAAATGAAACAAAAACCATGGGCGCTTTCTATTCAACTTTTGAAACGGGCGCAAAAGGTATGGAATTTTCTTGGAAAGTTGTCGAAAAATCCGAAAATTGTTCATGCAAAATATTCAAATTTCGAAAATTCTGAAAATTCCTCGACGAAAATCCATTGCAACGGAAATTCACGGTTAGAAATTTTCGGAAATTTAAGTATAGCTCCCTGGGGTGTCCTTTTTCCTGGAAATTCCACGGAATGAAATTCTATTCGCCACGGGAAATTATGAAACTCGAGAGTTCTAATTGCTTGCTAATTGCATAATTTAGGGAGTTGACTTCACTAATGAGGGTTTTTCTTCCTATTAAAGTTATTACCGCAATTTTGATTAATTAAATAACAAGGCAGTACTTTTGCGTCACTTACTAATTAATTCTTGCCCACATACTAATTAGTATTTGCTCATTGCCTCATTCCCTAATTAACACCACACAATGTTTTTGAAAGGGCGAATTCGAATTGATAAAAATTGGATTTATTGGGGTGCAGAGTTGCTTGTAAATGAGTAGAGCTGAAAATATCTAGTATGTATATTTTCGTTCACGCTTAGTGCTGTTACAGTCCCAAAATAAGTAATTTTGAATATTTAAATCAGTGCATCTTTTAAACTTACAACAGTAAGCTTTACTTTCTGTCACGTCCGCGGAATAACGCTAAGAGAGAAGAAATTAATCGAATTTATGTATTTGATACTCTAACTGATGATATATAAAATACTTTTTGTATTTATGTTATCTTCAACTCCTTGTCATTAGTTATCATAACTACATGCATGTTTGTCATCGTTTCTACAGGAAAAATGCTACAAAGTCCAAACCAGAATGACTCTCATCCCAACACAAGGCTTACAGTTGTACCTGAAGTCTGCAAGCTACTGGCCAACAGATTTGTCATAAGCCATAGGTTGGTTCGTTCTTAAGGCGAGGGTTAACATGAAGGTCGTATTTTTGCTGGGTATTATGGTTTGAATGCAAATATCTCGTTCACGTTTCAAGCAGTGAAAAATCTCTCTGCTCATTTCACGTTGCTACGTTTTGGGCTGTTTTGTAAATTTTTTGGTGCTTTTAGGGTATATTTGGGGATAAATAGTTTTTTTTCAAAGGATTAGTCAAATTTATGGAAATAGGAAATTTTGAAGATTTGATGTTGTTTTAAAAGTAGAATTTGAAGTTAGAAATTGGTAGACGTACACCGTATTCCAAACTCCTTCTTTTTCCTTTTAATCCCTCCTTAAACTTCCTAAAATTTCACTCAAATTCATGTGTACTCCCGCCTTAACATAAGCGTACGAGCTGGGGTGGTGGTGGCTGTAGCCCCCTCAGCTACGGAAATTATGTGGCTTTTCGGGCAAAAATTGACAAAAATTGAGACTGTTAATTGATAGAGGTCATTGAGTATGCAAGCTTTCAGTAGAACTAGTTTCGGAATTATAGCAGTTTTATTAGACGTGAGAATTGTGAAGATTTTTGTTTTTTGTGCAATTTGAGTGCGTTTGTATCCCGACTTCAACACCTCCCCATTCGGGCATTGCGTATGTTTTTTCGGGCAAGAAGGTGACCGCCCGCCCCCCTAAAGTCCTACGGTGCCCGCCTATGGTTTTGAAACTGGTTTTTCAAAATGAGGGATTTTTTAAAAACTTGAACAATTTGAAACGATATTATTATTCGTATTTTGTAAATGCTGTTATCATATTTTCCATACATTTGGCAACAGCTACTTTGGCTTTTAACAACGTTTCGTAATAAAGAGCTATGCTAGGCTAGCTGTTAATGGCATTCGATCGAACACTCTTTGACATGTTCAAATCATAAATAAAGTTATCCTAACAAAGAACTATTAACTCAGTGTTAAATTAGTCGAGAAAGAAAGGAAGATGGGCGACAAATTTGAAATGGTAACAGCCACAAAATAAGCATTTTATCAACTCCCGTAAAAGTCTGTATATAACCGTAATCACCACCCAGTCACCAGTCTTAGGTTTGCGTTCAGCGAGATTGCCACAGGGTTCCCATCTAAAATGCTGCCCTACCTAGCCACAGCACAAAAGAGAAAAAGGTATTTATTTGGTAAATGGATATCACGACCGTGTAAGATATATAACTTAAACTGAAATTATGGCTAGATGTGTTTTTCTATCTCTACGAATATGCAGCCAATATCCAAAGATACTAACCACAAAACAGTTGAAGCCTCTATGCATCAGTTGTCCTTGTCAATTTCCCTACATTGGTGGAGACGCCCTGGCTCAACAGCCTCCACAATATGGCCGTCCTGTGTTTAACTCCGCCGCACATGCGCTCTATGCTCTGAGCCCGCAGAGCGCACATGCATGGCCAGCGGTGCTGCAAGACGGATTACCAATTAATTTTCAGGTAACAAATTCTTTCATCTAGTGTCTGATGATACGAAAATTCAATTCTCACTGACTAGATCATCACTAACCGATTGAGGGAACTTGCATTTCCGAAAAGAGCAGAGTTTTGAAAATAACACTCCATGTGGGGCAGACTGGCAGTATATTAAACCAAGAGAATCAAGTTATTTTGGCCACCTACAAAATTGCCTTTAAATTGAGGGAAACCTGAAAATAGTAGTTTGCTATGATAGGAAAACACCAAAGAGATAAAAATAAGCCAAAAAGGAACGAGGATGGATAAGGATGGAGAAGATTGACACGGATTACAAACGACGAACTTGAAATTTTAGGCTAAACTTTTTAAGTTGTGGAAAACTATGACTTAGCTCCTTTAATCTCTTTCTATCGCAGTAAATCAGTTTAAGTCGTCATTGTGTAAAAATTACTGTCTAGTCGTGCAGATAATGAAATGGTTGCAATTATTTCGATTTTCATCCTTTTTTTAAAACATGTCTCTTTTCTCATTAAGAATGGCGTCATTACGAAGGCAAAGAAGGACTGCTCTAAAGCTCTGAAGAAAGAGGAATTTCAATGCAAAACCTGTAACAAATCCTTCTCTCGCAAATCGTCTTTGGTTGTTCACATGAGAAAGCATACCGGTGAAAAACCTTTCAAGTGTGTTTACTGTCCTAAAGCCTTTGCCCAGTCAGCAAACCTGGTGGCACACCTGAGAACTCACACAGGAGAGAAACCCTACCCTTGCCCTGTGTGTGGAAGATGTTTCTCCCAGTCCTCCTCGATTACTACGCACATGCGCACTCACACTGGTGAGCGGCCCTTTAAGTGTGCTGAGTGTGGAATGACATTTGCTGAGAGGTGAGTTTTTACAACTTTTCATCTGCAGTTTATAGTTTTGTTGGTCTGTTGCAGAGTGTTGAGATTTCCTTTTGAAGAAATTGCACCCACATAACTAAATTAGGACGAAGGTATTAGTTGTATTACAGCGATGTTTTGAAAATTTTATTTGTGAAATTAAAAATACAGATAGAGAGATTTGCACCTTAAGGAGCACAGGCTCTTCATTGCTGCTTTAAGATTGAGGACAAAAAAGAATTCCAGACTGATCAATTTCTAATTTCTCTTGTAACAATATCTGTATGTGACACAAACATGTGAAGAGAATAACGAAAATTATCAATTGTTTGCCGTGCAAATAATAATAATAACAATAATAATAATAATAATAATAATAAATTAATAACATAATATAATACATTAACATTTCAAGAGGAGGCCTCCAATCACCCAGAGGTGGTTTTCAGGAGGGTCCTGAAATACACATTAAATGTCTAAAATACAGAAATAATAAAATCTAAAAACGTAAGACTACAAGTAAGGCTTAAAACTAGATCTAGGACTAAAACTACTACTACTAAGTAGTAGTAGTAACTGAAATTTACTAACTGAAATTTTCAGTTATTAAATCGACGAGGGGCTTTTCAAGGTTCGCCATGAGACGAAAAGAGTTAGCTTTAATTTCCTTTTTTCTCTCATTCAGATCAACTCTTTCAAAGCATCAGCGTGTTCACACCAGAGAGCTTAACTTGACAAAAGCCAGTTAAATGAAAGGTGAGTGACAAGCTGTGTTACGACGATACTGAAACAATTCAAAGCTTGACGACCCACTATTACCCAAGCCAGTATCTCCACTGGAGAGGAGTGTTGTGTGAGATGATCATCTCGGTAACACCATTTTCGCCAAGGGAACACATTTTAACACTTTAAAGGAGCTAGGTCACGGTTTGCGCATCTTAAAAAATCTTTAATTGTATCACTAGTTTTTCTAAAATGCTTTTACTAACATGTTATTCCTTTGAAGTTGACAGGATTTGCCGCTCATACCTGACAACATTGCCTTGATGGGTTGTTCGAAATGATGATAACACTTCATTGACTTATTGCTCTATTTACACAAGATGGTTCTAGTCGAGATGACTAAATCTTCTATATATCTATGTAACCATAGATTAAGAGTTGCACAGTAGTTACGTGCACTCTTTTTTTATATAAGAAGAATGCTTTTCCGGCCGAGGCTGAATATTCTTATTTTTCTGCCGACTTTAGGCTGAAAATATTCTTGTGAATATTCTTAAATTATAACGTATAACATTTCGGTTTTCGAATGTATTTGGTGTCTGGATGGTGTTAAAGTAATTTTGGAGCCAGCCTGCAGGCAATATAGCCTGATATGACACACAGAACTTCTTGCAGAAATGTTATTTTAAACATCGAACATACGGCTAGTGCTGTTTTTGTTGCTTTTTGGTCAGTTTTGCCGTTTAGAGAAACAAAAAATTTAAATGATTTAGTTCAAAACTTATAAGCATAATTGACCATAGATTTAGAGCTACACAGTAATTAATACGTATAATTGTTTCAGTAGTAAGTTAATTTACCGTAACACTTCTAAAGATCTATTTAATGTGTTTTTCAGATAAGCCACGACAAATCACTTCTGATTTCAGAATTTTTACATTTTTTTTTCTCGGATTTTACAAACAAATATAACCATTTTTGTCATTTCCAGAACAATAGATTTCTTTTCGAAATAATATTGGTTGTGCTAAAAATCAATTTCACTCAAAATTTGTTTGCATTAAGAGCGATTGACTATACAGATCATGACTTAACCTTCGGATTTGCTAAGTTCTCTGACTAGTTTAAAACTCGTACGATATGTGACAGCTACGCAGTTGAATTGAGATAGATTTTTCTTCAACCAATAATTAATAAAACCGAAATTAATCGTCAAATGGATTGGGTGTTTTCGCGCCCTCTGGGAGCCAGTTGTATGTTTGTTGTTTTTGAGTGACTGAGCATTACATGCAAGTCTGCGCGTTATAAATTATAATTAATTGTTAATTATGTTTCTGCTTTGAGATCTGATTGGTTAATTTCACCCTTCACATGTGCTGTGATTAGTCAGTTGTGGTATCACGGCATGTTGATAGCAGCATATTTATATTGCGTCTAAATTATCAGTGTTAGTATTAGTGGCTAGGTATTTATTTGTATTGTTTAAACGTGTTCTTTGATGTTAAGGTCCACGTCAGTCCTGAGGCTAAACTTGTTTTAGACCTTTGCAAATGAATTATGAGTATGTATGTATAGAGAAAAAATTTCTATTTCTTTTCCTTTTAAATGTTATGAAGATGTAAGTTTAATTAATTTACCTGTTATCTGTGATGGACCAATTGTGTGATAGCGTGCACGTGCAGGTTTAATTGGCAATGATTCTATATACCATAATTAATCAAAATTGGGATTTTGGAATCCATTTTAATCTTCCCAAGACAAAATTTTTGTTGTGACATTTAACTTGAAACCGCCTTGCATACGGCGAGTGCAACCGCAATACGAACGGCAGTCAAAACCGAATTGTTCTACCGAAACGAAACGATAATAGTCTTTTTCTTCGCAGCCAACAAAATTAAAGACAATGCTAAAGTTGCTTTGGTCTTTTCTAATACTTAACTCGAGAATTCTGGGTTTAATTTGACGAGGAACAACATATTTTGTTCAAAATAACACAACTGTTTTCCTACCTGTCGACACTCGACGAAGTACGAGTGAGTTGCGGGACGCGGGTGACCCATTTTTGGCGCCAAATTAAAAGCTTGGAGACACAAAATGTTTTCACTTTCTACAATCTGATATGGTTTTTGGAATTATAAATCCCTTTCCGTGAATATTCAGTGCCGTCTCCAGTGCAAAAAAGTTGCCCGACTGCAATGCTTTTCCTGTTAAGACTGTTAACATACATTGACGTCAGGACAGTACAGTTTTTTCCCCGCCATCTGAATCCTGATTGGTCAATTCAAATTCCAGGCGCGCCAGTCGTATGCAAGGCGATGAATCCTTGTCAAGGGTGTGGATTCATCGACTCCTTTGACATTTATCTAAAAGGAACGTTCTATGTACAAATCATTAAGGTTTTATCCATCCATCGGTTGTAATTGGCGATTTAAGAAAAGCAACTAACAAAACAATATCATTTAATTGTATACTACGTGGAATTTATTGCGTTTGATATTATTCAGATTACTTTTCACAAAATAAATATATATTACTTATAATAATTTATTGCACGTAAATTTTTCTCTAATATATTATAAGCTATGCTGAAGTCTATACTAGGTAATAAATTTATAACTTTTAATAAATGATATGGATATTATCATCCATGGTTACTGTGGCCAGCCACAAGTAAATTTCTACTACAAAATATTTTGCTTTCATTTTTTACACCTCGGTGAAAAGCGCGCGGTCGCATAACGCGTTCAACGCGGAGGACTGGCTGGCAAAAGATCTGCACCACACAGCGCATGACCAGCTTTGATTCATAGAGCCCATTCTCGTCCCCAGAGCCTCCGTTTCTTTTGGGGACGAGAATGCACAGAGCCTAGAAAACAATTTAACTACAGTTCAAGATAACATCTAAACATTGAACGATACAAAAACTCTAGAGCCTTAATGAATTTTGCGGTTTAAGAATCCGCCTAAGTTTTCCCCAAACTTAGAGATCTGGTCTTCTCTATCAGACAATCTCATCCATCTGGTGTTTTTCAACACTGCCAAATTATTATTTGGACCATTTCTTCAGTCTGAAGAAAGTTTCGTGTGACAAAAAATCTTAGACATCATGTCACAGGCCCAGATTCTCACGTTAGTGCTCCGCGCTAAGTTACTAAGCAGCGCATATGAAATTTTTTTTCTAAACACCTACATCATTCGATGTTACAATCCTTGTGGCGTTGGACGCAAGTGCTCAGTAGCATTTTATGTAAGGTAATCTGAGTGTTGACCTGCACTGTTTACAAGATTCTTTATAATTAGCCAAACGAAACAATAGGTAAACAACCCACACAAAAAAACACAAACAATGCCCCTAGTCCTAAGAACAAACGAGCTACGTGCAGATAACCAAGAGCCAAGCAAAATTGAGGTTTTAAAGAAGTACAGGTCAACCGTAATTTGAAGGCGAATTCATTTGTGACACAGCACAAACTTATGGTACACACATTATAAGGATACAAAAACTAACTATAAAAAGGAGAATTATTACATTCTCCCAACTGGGATATTACGATATGTATGGAGTCCTGTAATGAGAATTTGAACATTGATATAGACAGTAGGTTTAAACGTTTCTGTTTGTGTGTGTGTTGCGAAAGAATTCGAGTTCAAAGCTCAGCTGCGAACGAAGCAAAACAAAAATTTGCACTATAAGAGAACGGCTAGCAAAAGTCGTTCAACTTATTTTTTTCCTTGCCTTCTTTTTTCTTTTCTCGCTGCTTGCCCTTTTTTCCGCTCTAAGTGTTTAGTCCTCCAGATCTTTTTGTTCCTGATTCTTCATTAATTGTTCAATTACTGCATCCTTGGCCTGAAAGATAATAATAAAAAAAATGATTACCCAGGGAGAGCAATGCACGGGACCCTGCTGGAGAGGCACATGCCACGTGCTTGCGTGACGGACCAATCTCCCAGCCAGGGGGGTGGTCGAGGCACTTGTGTGGCCGCAAGGACTGTCTTTGAGCTTTCTGCGAATACGGTCAGTATATATATTTCTTATAAAACTGTAAATGTACGAGTGAATAAAGTTGCTGTTGTCAAGCATGCGCATGCGTCTGAGTCACATGACATGAAACACAAAAACACTGCTAAACCTTACCCGAACTTCGTGACGAAGCAAACTGATTTCACTTGAAAACTTTTCACTTAGTTCACGAGCAAGAGTTTCCTTGATCTGACAAAAATACAAAGGAAAGTTCAGCTTGAAGGAGTAGCTCAAATTCATATCTTGATGGTGCGAAACAACACAACAATACCAGAGGAGCTTTTTGGAACAGTAACAATAAACACGACATGTCTAAATCTTACCTCTTCACGAAACTCTCTCATGCATTTTTCTCTTTCTTCTTTCAACTCTTTCTTAGCGCTATCAATGTGAGCGTATATTCTGGCCCTGCAAGACGCCTTCTTGCGAATCGCTAATTCATCACTAATGTTCGATAGCCCAATATTCAACGACGATTGTTCTCGAAGAAGATCCGCCATCTTAAAAATAAACGATGGAAAGGTTAAGAATGAAATGCCAGCTTAAAATCTTCATATAGATGGAGACATTAACTACTAGAACGACATCTACCAAGAAACAGAACTAACATGCACAGTATAGTACACAGTACCACATGAAAGTACTGCTCAATAGCTTTCATTTGAATGGTTACACACTAGGGTTTCATTCACAGACTTAAAAGTTAGAACCACCTTGTACGGCATAATAAGCAGTACCACATGAAAGTACTGCTCAATAGCTTTCATTTGAATGGTCACACAATAGGGTTTCATCCACAGACTTATGCAGCATAATGCATAAGTTATGCAGCTTAAAAGTTATAGAACCACCTTGAACAGCATAATAAACAGTGCCACATGAAAGTACTGCTCAATAGCTTTCATTTGAATGGTCAAATACTAAGGTTTCATCCACAGACGTAAAAGTTAGAACCACCTTGTGCGGCATAATAAGCAGTACCACATGAAAGTACTGCTCAATAGCTTTCATTTGAATGGTCACACACTAGGGTTTCATCCACAGACTTATGCAGCATAATAAAGAACCCCACATGAGAGTATTGCTCAATAGCTTTCATTTGAATCTGGTCACATACTAGGGTTTCACAGACACAGACTTAAACGTTGGAACCACCTTTTACAGCATAATAAACAGTACCACGTGAAAGTGTTGCTCAATAGCTTTCATTTGAATGGTCACACAATGGGGTTCATTCAAGTACTCCAGGAGTCGAGACTCTGTTTCAGTGAAGTTGTTGAACTTCTGTAGGTAAAGTTACCTTTTGAGTTACGCCAGAACAAACAGGACTCCTTGTAGCTCCCGCAAGCAGCATTTTCCGTCGCTCCGAGAGTAAATACCTCATCCTTTCCAGTTCTGAACTGATCAATAAACGAAGCTCGTGAATGGCGTTCACTTCTTCTGTTATACTACAAAATAGAAGAAAAAACTCCATTAGTATTTCAGAAAACAGTTTGCTCAAAAGATCATTTTAAGCTGGTACGGTGATTATCACTGCTTCTTATATCAATTAAGTTCTTTACCACACCATATAGTTGAAACGAAGAAAGTTTAACGAACTAGTGTGGCGAGAATAACGAGCACTTGCATCAAAATGAGTGTCGTTAATCGAAAAATATTTGATCAGACAGGAAAACTGTCAAAACAAAAACGGTTATAATTACACAAAACCAGTCAAAATAGTGACCTAAGTTTTGCTTCATTAAGGTTTACAAACTATCAATAACAAGTAAGTGAGTTAGAAGAGAGAAGACGACATTTTCGACTGTATGAAGCCGTCTTCAGATCAGTGTAATTTCTAGGATCTCTGTTCTTTCCGGTCCCATGCCTGGTGCGGGACACAGTTGGAAAGGAAGACGGGAGACCTTGCGAACGAGGTTGAACTCGGCCTCTGTGACGTAAGCTTTGCTGTCTCCGCGCTATTTCCGGAAATTCTTCTTGCATCTTTGTGAGGATCAGTCGGTAACTGTACCATTTCCGACTTGAATTATCCGATGAAATACATAAGAACAAATGCGAGCCAAGAGGCAAAGAGAGAACGAGTCAACAGAACAAATAGCGAGACTTACCGTACAAGCATATGTTTAGTGTAACTCGAGGCTCTGACTCCATCCAGCGGTCCTTCACAAGACAAGTGGGATTCGTACTTTTGGATGCTCTGCTCGAGAACGTTAATTTCATGAAGGTAATGCTACAGTGCAGGACAAGAAACGAAAAAAAAGTAAATTCACGAGGGAAAATGGATCTCTTAAACTATGCAATACGGTTAAGAGCATTTTTCATGATGACTGTTGAATAGCTAAGACCAGAGTTCGTGTGTTCCTTTGCCTTCCACAGCGCGGCAACACAATCTAATCTGTGTGCACGATTTTAACCGATAAAAGTGTGCTCGGAACAACATGAAGCTTGTGCCAAGCTCGACCACAATGTAATCAGTAGCAAGCACATGAGAAGACAAATAAAGATTGGTTTCCCCTAGTTTACTATGAGAGGTTTTTTAACCGATTTTGAAGATGATCTATGAAAAGCCAAACAAGACGAATAACCCTTCTTGAAAGTCATTGAAAAGTGCTCTAATACCTAGAATCAACATTAAGTTATTTATGTAACAGAATCAACACTGGGTTATTTATTTCAACTACTGTTTAAGCTAACAAAGTCAAATAACGCTATCAACCATTTCACCGTCTTCGTTCCTCGATCCTGGTCATGTCTTCACAGGAAACAGTTCTCGACATACCGTACCCCAGGACGCGACGAGTCAGCTTACTTGTAAGGACGTACAAGGTTTCCTTTCACACCTGCTACTTCACAACACCTTGGAAGCTCATGCAGATAAGAATCAAACAGATCAGAGCACATGTTGGAGGGCATCACTTGCGACCTTAAGATTGGGTGTCAAATCCCGCAAGAAATAAGCGCACCCCATCTGACTTAAGACTTTCAAGACTTGAGTGTTAGTAAATTCATAAGACACTATACCCACTGTTAGCAAAAGCTAGCCTAGGGATAGTGTGGGTAGTGTTAGAGTCAATAGGAGAGATTAATTACAACTGAAGATCTGCTACCATTTCGCTTGAATTTAGGACACACACGAACAGGAAGCACTAGGAATTCGCCCAGATTCAAACTTTAAGATCACCTTGTACAGCATAATAAACGCACCAAAGTGCTACTCAAAAGCTTTCATTTGAATAGTTACGCATTATGGTTTCAGCCACAGACTTAAAAGTTAGAACCACCTTGTACCGCATAATAAACAGTACCACATGAAAGTACTCTCGAAGTTATCTTTAGCTGTGACTTTAAGTCGCACCCTTCTGTGAATCGTAGAAATAGTATTCATCCTTTTCCGCATCAATTGTCATTGGCGTCCTGCTAGTTCCATTATCATTAATTTATCATAATTATCACCGTTAATTATTATAATTATTAACACATTAGCTTCATACTTGACCCCAATTAATCATCTGCAACCTCGTCAATATGAAAATCACTGAAACTGTAGGTACTTTGTTAATTGCTGTCACCAACTCGTTTGGAAGAAGTTACCCAAGTCCACTACCATCACCAACAGTATAATTAAATCTCCATCGTCTTCATCACCGTTGTTACCATCCCCATTTTAATCTTTATTAACATCATCATGTGCATGTTGGTTTAATCTCCTTGTCACCACCACAACTACCCACTGTCAACAACAAAATCAACAGCGCCAATACTGACACCATCACCACTGTAATCTCCCTGAACATTCTTATCTGATCAGGATGTTTGGTGATTAGGATGTTGCTGCTACTGCCACTAATGATAATGGTGATGATGATTTTTTTCACGGCACCGGCAGCAGTAGCAACAGATAACCACTCCTTTTTGCCCGTATGTCCAATTCCATTGCCACACATCATAATTCGTCCCTACATTCAACTCTCTGCCACTAACAATGATGATGTTGATTTCCTCAACGGCAGCTGCAGCAGTATCAACTGACAACCACTTCTTTTTCCACCCGTATGTCCAAGAAGACAATTCCACATCATAATTCGTCACTACATTCAACTCTCTGCCACTAACAATGATGATGTTGATTTCCTCAACGGCAGCTGCAGCAGTATCAACTGACAACCACTACTTTTTCCACCCGTATGTCCAAGAAGACAATTCCACATAATAATTCGTCCCTACATTCAACTCTCTTTTTTAAAAGAGAACTTGGAAAGCATAACGATTTATCGGACTAAAACATTGTCCACGCTTACGTCCAAAAGTACCAATGCTTCAAATTACACTCGGACAAAACAACTCACAAATCAGATTTAAAAAATAAAACACATTTATTTAGAAACAAACAAGAGAACAAAACAACTCCGAAAAATAAATAAAACGGCATTTTCGCGTATTTGAAATCTACCATCTATGTTATGCCTATCACTATGTTATCCCTATTCACTATGTTATGTACACCGCTTTCATTTATGCCGTTCACCCAAAACGTCGAAACGAAAATTGTTTCGACGTTTTTTTTTTTTTCGCTTTTGCACTTGATTGTTTTGCAACATGCGTCCAAATTAAAAGAAAAGGATCACGTAGTCCTTTCCCACTGGCAAGCTACGTGATTTAAAACTCAAATCCAGGTCTTCAAACTTTCTTTGGTAGTCACCATATACGAAAGCCATGTACCATCGAGTTCAATTCACGTAATATAAGAAAATCTTTAAAATTGTCATAGTTGCTATGTATATCAAAATCACGACACCTCATTTCAAAGTTGTCAAACCCAACCCCATCGATCACAAACCACATTCGATTCGGTTTTAACTTTGTAAAATACTTAAAATAAAAATTAATTTTCTTTTTCATTTATGAAAGCTAGACTCAATTTTCGCCGCCCTCTCTAATCCGCTCTACGTTCTGCACCGAGCAGCGCGGGCTCCTTTCCCGAAGAGCGGCTGATTATCGAGTCTACAGGAAAACGGGCTAGAGAAAGGCCACTCTTTATGCCTCGGGAATACTACCTGACGCAATTACATCTTTTTCAAACATACCTTGTTCCTCAATGTCCAAAAATAAATATATTGATACAATCATGTTCGACTGACCTGTTGACATTCGGAATCAATCTTTTGCAAGGCCTTTTGGGATTCTTCCCTCTGTCTTACTTCTGCGCATGCACCAGCTGATTCGCTTTCTTCAGACAAAGATGTCTGAGATTCCTCTTCCTGTTGAATATGCGTGTTAGGTTCATCTCCTTGGGCAGAAAAACAGGAATCTGTCATTTTAGAGACATCTCGCTTACTTTCACATGCACCTTCATGTGCGATTAATTCCTCTTCTGATAAGCTTGAGTGTGAGATATTTTCTTCGCCATTAAGAGCTTCCTCACTTCGAAGATGAAAGCTAAACTCAGATTTTCTCATCGCACTATTGGTATCATCAGGATGACTAGAGGAATCTTTATTGGTTTGGATTATGTTTTCAAAGCTTCCCGCTAGTGTCTCGCCTTGTTTTTCAAAACTGCTATTACTTTCTTCTAACTTAGAAGGTTCAACAGCTACCGGCAGTTTTACAGACTCAATTTTTGACATTCTGTTACAGTTTTCGTCTGTTTCACCAACACAACTACGTAGGGTAGAATTCAAATACTCAATCACTGGTTCCTCAGCACTATCCACGAGAAGACTCGACCCAGTATCTTCACACGCCAATGCTGTATTCGACTCTTCGTGGCTTACACCAGTGCCTAGACTATCATCAACATATTTTGCCGCAGATGGCCTGGGACTAAAGGTCCATGATGCATACGTTTCCTCGTCAATGGGTCGTTGTTTAGTTAAGGACTTTGTTCTTCTCTGCGCGAAAGTCGCTCGCGGGGATTTTTCTTCCACAGCCAAGCTTAACATTTCAGGATCCAATAGTGCTTGCAAAGGTCTTCTATCACTCACAATAACATGTGCAACACTGGGAAATTCCTTTGCCTTGAGAATCGGTGAAGATGAACTTGGACTAGCTGATTCTTTGTCAAGGAGCATTTCTTCAAAACCGCTGCTTTCTCCGCTATTTTCTCGCACCAGGCGCTTTTCCGAAGACTTGACAACTAGACTGTTTTCTTGATCTGTTGAAGCTGACAATTCTTTTTCGTTGAATTCCTCATTTCCGATTTCCTCGAGTTCAAACGAATCCTGCACAACAATGTTAGCGACTCTTAAGCGGGCAGGGACTGCCGAGGCTGGCGTAACATCTGCGACTGTCTCCTCTGTTTCAACGGCTAGATCCTGATTATCATAATCACTAACACTCGACTCGCATTGAAAACTCTCTATGCTGTCATTACTTGAATTAACCACCTCGCTTGAAGATTTCACTGAGTAAGCCAACACAGCACTTTCAGGAAGAAAAACACTGGTGTCTTCTTCAACGTCTACATTTACAAAGACCCCTGACTCATTGGCAACTATCTCAACGTCTGTCGTTAGGTTTGTCTCGTTGGAATCAAAGCCTGTTTGCTCGCTTCCTATAACTGGAACACTCAGAAACAATTCTGATTCTACATTCCCAGCTTGTTCTAGAGATTCCTCGCGTACAATTATTGTTCCTTCTTCGTTTGAAAGTTTTCTAGATATCTTTGTTCTTACGGTGCCACTTCCAACAGACGAAACTTCCAGTTCTTCCGTGACCGGTTCTAGAAACATTCCTTTGGTCACGTGCTGTGGCTTGTTCAGCCTTAGGTGCCTCATCAGGTCAAACGAGTCCTCGGGGACTTCTTCCGGTTCGGAAATGAGGGGTATAGAACCAATGCCCCCACTAAACACCGGGCTTATTGGCTCCGCGTGAGACGCGATGAACCTGAGAGGGATCCTACTGGAGCCTGGGTCCGACCATACCGGAGAGTCTTGAGACTGGGAAAACAAGAGAAACAGGAAAGGGGGTCAGTAGTTATTAGAATCTGATTTCGTCTTACAGTATCATTAGAGAAGAAGCTTTAGGCTATGAGAATATACAAAGTGAACACTTGAGGGAATTTTTTTTTGGCATGTAACTAAGTTCTCCCAACTAGACCTATAAGAGATGTTTAACAAATAAAGAAGCCTCGACTGTGCTCTGTTCTGTTGTAAAGCACGCAGGAAGCGGTAGAGCACGAAAGAAGTGTAGGGGAAAACACGAGACGAAGTCGAGTGTTTTTCCCCACTTCTTGAGTGCTCGACCACTTCCTAAGTGCTTTACAACAGAACAGAGCACACTCGAGGCTTCTGTATTTGTTTTATGATAAAGAATCTAATAATTTCCCCACGCATTTGGCTGAATTTTCAAACTAAACTTTATTTTCCAAACGAACAAAAGTGGCGTCACCCGTGCACTGTTCTCTGATAAAGCACGCTAAAATAAGCCAATCACAATCCTTGTTAGAATTGTTCAAATAATTTGATTGGCTAACGAAGCGACAGCTGTCAACCACTAACTGGACTTCGGCTAAGCTTTTAGTTTCGAGTAGTTTGAGCGGCTTTTGAGAGAAGAACGATGCCTTCAAAGTTCGCTTCGAAGTTAATTTTTAAATACGGATCTAAAGGCAGGTGAAGGTTTATAGTCGAGAGGAATCCGGCCGTATCGTGGCCCATGGAAACGTCCACTTTTCCAGTGGAAATTACGAAACGCGGAGCTCAAAGCTTGTGGATGAAAATGCGAAATGCCGAGTTGAATTTGAAAGGAGTTACAGTTATTTACGGCTTGTAGCCGCATGCAGCAAGATTGCCCGAACTAGCGTAAAAGTTAGAAAGACGAAACGGCTCCCACTGGTTCTACTCCGAGCACAGAAGAGAATATCAGAGCAAGCTTTGCACTGAACATTCGTCGGTTCACTTCGCTGAGATGACCGGAGAACGAGCGTTACTACACTGCATGTAAGTGTTGTTTGAGCAATTGAGCATTTTTACAAAAATAAAGCTTCTCATCATAAACAGAGACACTTCAATTGTTGTTTTCTATCATTGTTTTACTTCTTAAGTATAATTTCTGCCTTCGTAACAAATATAATGTCTTTTATCGAAGCACTGTTTAGGTTGAGAATTTGTTTATTTCGTTACGTGTTTTGTCGGCGGGAATCTAGCAAAACTTGTTATTTTAGTACAGTTTTAACAATGGTCTCTGTGAGCCATATTTACTACAGACAAATAGCTCGTTTCCATTGCGTTTGTCTGAATCACAGGGGATGTTTAATTTGGCGCAAATTTGTCAAAATTCCGACGCAAAAATTTGAAAGCCAACTTACCGTCATCAACCCGTGCTCTGTTCTCTGATAAAGCACGCACTTTCAGCCAATCAGAGCGCGCGTTATATGGAAACTTTATTATAAATGGAGATAAGTATTGAGAATTGATGTGTTGACATCGGGACTATAAGAAATTCTAGAAGAGTAAGGGAAATTTAAACTTTGCTAACAAATGTTCCCTTTACACTGTTTCCACAGGCAACACTTTTCAAAATTCCCTGACTTTTCCCTGACAAAATAAAATCAGTTTCCCTAACAATATAGATACAAAATGTCAGATCTATCTAGTAACGGCTTCTGGCCTCAACTTACAGCCGTCGTTTCCTGCACCCATCCACTAAGACTGATCAGTTTTCAACAAATTTTCCTTCTTCACTAAGGGAAAAAATCGTTGAGATCGCAGTGACCCCAATGATTCTTCCAACCTTCACTGGTATTTAATCAGCCGAGTTAAATCATTTCAATTTTCCCTGACTTTTCTTCAAAATATCAATTTTCCTTGACTCAAAATAAATTTCCTGACTTTTCTCTGACCTTGACGAATTTTTCTCCCTCACCGTGGCAACTCTGTTTTACCGTAATTCAGTTTCAAAAAAGAAAACTGAACATGCGCAGATTATTTATTTCGCAACAGAAAGAAAAGACTAGAAAATAACCATTCCCACATCACGTTAATTCTAAAGTCAATGGTGCTACGCTTTCACGCAACAAATTTAACCTAAAGTTGATCGTGCGTCAATCTTTCCCGCTCATTTAAAGTCATTTGAGTCACGTTTTCAAGCTAAATTAAACAGCTGCCCACTTACAAGTCACCTCGAAGCTGATTTCAATATTGACAAAAGGCACCCCTTTATCTCTCTATTTAAGTTCGCTAATGGTTATTTGGCGAGTTCTTACAAAAACTCAGATCGCAATAAAATGTCGTTCGGCGGTTTCGCTTAACGGATCAATTCGGGTATTTTCTATTATGTTATTCATAACCTCAACGAAACGTACTTTCCAACAGTATGTCCCTCGATAAATAGCGTGTTTATTTACCTTGGCAGGTGTTTCGCAAGAGAATATTTCCTCCGTGCCATAAAATAAGTATTAAACGGAGAAATAACTACACACGTCAGATTTAAAAGCCTTGAAAAACGACCAAGTTGGAGACGATGGAAATGTCAATATATATTTTTGTAAAAAAAAAAAAACCCTTTAATTAAGACGGTAACTTCTCTTTACATGTTTGCTACAAAATTAACCAAACAGGTTGCGTGAATAAATGAGTTGATTAGTAGATAAAAATATTGACTTAAACCGGACTCTAATTTTACAAAATGTCTTGAGGAGAGCGAGGAAAATCATGACACTAATTTTGGGAAAACCCATTTCGCCAGTACCTCACCATTTTTTGCGTTGTAGCTTTAAACGGTATGATTTAATTTCGTTTAACCTACCAGTTTGATAATTCTGAAGGCGGCGAAGTGAAGATACCCTTTATAACTCGGTCTTGCCGTAAAGAAGCTCAGTTCTGTATCAAAGATTGGCAACCAACAAGGCAACAAGAAAGGAAAACAACTTTCAACGTTCAACACGCTCGCTGGCGTTTGTAGAACAAGTATTAAGACACGACACGAAGGAAAAGGTAAAAATGCCCTGGCTCGGGACACTGTGTTGCGTTCTTGCGCAACACCTTTTTAATACTCTCACAGTGGCTCAGGCTGCCCCAAAGTCGAATAGCAAACGGGACCCAGCGGCAAATTGCTTGTTCGACTAGAGAAAACTTTAGGCCGGTGGGTAAATCGGCGATGGACAAGCTTCCCCTCGAGGGGGAAATTCTAATTATTTCTACCGATTTTAGGCTGAACATATTCTTGTGAATATTCCTGGATTAGACAAAGGAAAACGTCAGATTATCTGTCATATCATGACTTTGAAGGCGTTGAAGACTTGAAATAATTCTGAAGTCTGACTAGATCTGTCTAAAGGCAATAAAGCCTACTATGACATAACTAACTTAATACTTAGCTCTTATTAACCGAGCAGGAGGTCTGTATGGGAGAATCTTGACCGAGGTCGTGAGTACAGACCGAACGCAGTGAGGTCTGCACACACGACCGAGGTCAAGATTCTCCCATACAGACCGGCTTAGCTCGGTTAATAAGATGTTTATTATATGGCAAAGAAGAAAACTTTAATGCGTTTAATGTAACTGGTTTGTACTAGCTGACATTTTGCTTGCGAACGGCGATGAACTTAACTTACACCTGCCAAAATTTGCTCGTCCTCTCTATTTTTTTTGTCATCAGGCTTTTTGGCACTTTCATAAATGATTGAGAAGAAAATAAAAGAAAATGGTGAACATTTTTGTATTTTAGTTTGCTACTTTTTCAAAATGAAACCGGTCTGGATTCCGGTCTAGATGGGAAAATCTAGACCGCGGTCAATATCGATTTCAACCAATCAAATTCGTGAATTCTGTAGTTCCCAGTCCTTGTGAGACACAGCCATATGATAAAGTTTAGTAAAACATATAACTGTTTTGTATTTACAAACTTTCAACACACAAAATTATATTCGTTTCAAAATTCCAGAATTCGCAAATTTCAGCCTCGATATCAGTATACAATATATTTTTATATATACAAAGAGTGTATGATTGTACCTTAGAACATAATAAATGCGTCCCGCTTTCCAGAAAACTCTGAAAAATGCCTTGATCTATCGAAAGGATAATGATTACTGATTAAGGAATCAACCTTCCCGTAAGCTCGCCAATTTCAACCGACTTCTCATTTGTTGCATGGCAGCTATTTCATCCTTAAAAATATGGTTAAACAAGATCGAATTAAAAACAAAAGCCCTTGTAAAACAAAATTACAAATGTCGCCTACAGTTCACCCATCAAAATACCATTTTACCATTCTAAAACTAATGTGATTTGTTTGGTCATGCAACAAGTCAATCACGAAGTGTCTTGCAGAGTAGGGCACTCCATTTATATTTTGCACTTGTTTCGTATCGAAATTTAAAAAGAAAAAACAAAACACTTCCGTGATTTAAATGGTAAGAATACGTGATACACGGAACCGAATAAATTTTAAAAAGGCAGACTAAACGAGTTTCAAAACAGGCACCCATTCTTACGCGAAAACCTACGATTTAAGCAAGATTCTTCGAACTGCAATAACAAAGCAATTCATGGCTTTTTCAGCGAATATCTCCGCACAAGTCCGCAAAGAAGGTCATTATTTCTGGAGCGTCGCGCTGGTTTAAGCGGAACACTGCTACACCAGATTTCAGCTACTAAGGGCAATTTTTGCTATGATTGTAAACTATAAAAGCTAAATGTCTCTCTCTTACCGACGATCCATACAGATCGTCCTGTTCCAAGCTGCGCCGAAATGTCTCCACATCAATACCCTGCGCTTGTGAGGGTGACTCAAGAAATCTGTCTGGAATACGCATGCGCATGTCTGATTCAGCAAATCCGAGATCCGCGAGAAATTCCTCTGGATCCACGGTCATTGCGTTCAGCAGTGAACTCACATCATGGGAGGTCCTACATGGGAAGGTAAAAAATCAAAATGAGCGTTAACTTTGAGCGATTCTGACTAAAATTCTTAAGGCTGGTTTCCACTTGCGACGAAGTCGGGGTCGAGATCGTAGTTAGAGTCGTAAGAGCGTTTATGACCTAGTGAAAATCGAAAATCGGAGTCGTGAGCGGAGTCATAAGGTCGACGGAATCGGAGTCGGAAGAATCAGAACATTTCCATTTCTTCCGATTCCGTTTGCGACTTACTCGCTTATGATTCAGTGAAAACTAGATTGTCGAAGTTGGAAGCAGAAGCGGAAAAAACAACCAATCACAAGGCCTGGAATCGAGTATTGTGATTGGTTTATTTTTCCGCCTCTGTTTCCGACTCCGACAATGTAGTTTTCAATAGATCGTAAGCGACGGAGGATAAGCGGATGCGATGTTCTACTTCTGACTCCGTCGGTTTGCTTTTCACTAGACCGTATCGCTCTACGCTTCTGATTACGACTCCGACTATGACTTCGTCGCTGGTGAAAACAAGCCTTTATAGAACCACACCACAGCTCAAGATTCCTTACTAAAAAGTTAAATTCTCACCACTGATCGTAATACATTCGCTTAAATGTTAGTTTGGAGAATTTTGAAGTAGATCAAGGCAACAGCCGCAAGTTGATGAATTTATTTTTTCTCTTCACACGTCTGCTTGAGAGTATATTGGTAATATAAAGCGAAAATAGATTTTGATCAGCCTTAGGAGCAATGACCATACACCTTTGAGAAAACAATTCGCAAAAGCAAACAGCTTAAATTCCCTCCAAATTGTTACATTAAAAATGAAAGTCATAATCTTGTTCAAAAAACAATGCCGCGAGCTGATGCTTAAACTTGTAAGAGTAAACACATCTGAATACTCAGCAAACGGGTGAAGTATTAAAATCGTCAGTCTTGACTGCAATCTTTCACTTGTACTCAAAAAACAAGAAAAATCGTTCAATCGCAAGCGAGCTACAATCTTGCAACACGTGACTTAAAAAAAAAGTTCAACTGTTGTTGTTTATAGTGTTCAATGCGCTTAGCTACACCTAGCTAGTTCACAGGCATGCCACTTGAAAGGAAACTGAAACTTAAAAACTTAATTAAACTTAATAAGCGCTACATCTCACACTTTCGAACTGGGTTTCCTGAAATGTCATAGAGATGGCGTAAGTAACCGCTCTGCCTCCCGCTAGTCCAGCACACAAACCTTGCAAGAACACGACGCTGCGGTAAACCAGCTTAGTTCTATTACAGAAATTTCCGCGTTGACGAGGATGCCAGGAGAACAAACAACAATACACATTATGTCATCACAGGGACCAGTGGAAACATTATCATAACGAGTTACAATAAAACCACCCGCCATCTGCTAACAAGGTTAACCAGGTCTCGTAATGCATTGTCAGTACATGTATTTCACGACTATTGATTTAAAAAATATTGCAACTCCGACATAATAAACAAATCTTAGGAGACTGGCCAATTCCTTTTCCGTAGCGCATAACAAAAGTGATGCAATGAATTCCAGTATACAACGAAAACGCTTGGACCCTGACCGAACGGTTTACTTATAATAAATGAATTAACTTGCTAAAAACGAACTTCTGCTACAAAATAAAGCTAAATAACGTGGAGGCGCACTGGTCTAATGGTTCGCGCACTGGACAGCGGATAGAGCCGTCTGGGTTCGAGCCTTGTGCGGGCTCATTGTGTTCTTGAGCAAGGCACTTTTCTCTCACAGTGCCTCCCTCCACGCAGATGTATAAATGGGTACCGGCGAATTTAATGCTGGGAGTAACCCTGCGATGAACTAGCATCCCATCCAGGGAGGGAGTAGAAATATTCCTAGTCGCTTCATGCTACAGAAAGCCCCGCAATAGGCCCCGGCTGTATGGGTTACTTGACCCGACACAGACATTTCCTGACTGCAAACTAACGAGGCTGTAAGTACTAAATTGTCGTAAATGGAGTACGCCGACACTGACTTTTTTCACAGAAAAAAGAGCAAACAATAACTCAGAAATAGCAAAATTGTCTTTCTGCAAACGCAAAATTCAAAAAGTTTCAATAACAGGTCTGATTTAAGTCTTGCCCCAACTAGTTTGGCTTCAAAAAGGAGGGCTAGGCGTCATGTAGCATACAATGAAAAGGCGCACGATAAACTTCAAGACGGAATAAACTACAAGCAGAGGGTAAAGCGCAGATGAAAAGAGCTCAGTCAGTAAACGCGCAATTTTTCATTTATAAGCTGTAACTTAACTTGAACGACAGCACGTTTTTAAATACAGATCAATGGGTAGCAAGGAAGGTCGACTAAACTGAATGGCATCCATTGCCAGTAAGAAGTGTCCTCTTATTGAAAGTTCCCCCTTGTAGGACTGTCTCCCAGTGGGAGGAGTATCAGTTTAGAGTTTGAGAGTTTCAAAAAAGATTTATGCCACGGAGGTATTCCCACCATTACAGGGGTGTTCTTAGAAATGTTGAAAGGGGAGCCCTAAGAGCTACCAGAAAGTTTCACAGGAGCCCGCAAGAGGCACCAAAAAGGTTTCATAAGGGCCTCCAAAAGGTACCAGCAATTTTCAAGAGACCCTAAAAGGCACCAAGCATTTTCACAGGAGCCCCTAAAAGGCACCAGAAATTTTCAAGAGACCCCAAAAAGGCACCAGAATCTAGCTTTTTGGGAGTGGCTTGATTGACAATCAGTTTTCAATCAAACAAGTGGCTATCATATATATTTTTTGACCTGACACCTTAAAGGGTAACTAGGATTAGTTTAAAAAGTAGTCAGACACTTTTAATACCCTATGCAGTAGGAAACCACAAACATTTTTGTCTAAAAATATATGTGAAGCATCCCTGTTATTTCTTTTACCAAGGTATGCAACATACAAAGATAGCCTGGAGCTAGTGCATTTGGTAGTCAGGCTATCTGAGTTTTGGTTTTCGGAGGTTTCTTGGAAAATTTGTGAGAGAATTCAAATTGCAGACTAAGTAGACAATGAAATTGTTTGAGGCTAGTGAGAAATTGACTGAATGCCAACGCATCAATATAATGCATCAAATATTTTCACTTGCAAAATTGTGTGTGTTTTGAAAACTATTTGAGCATAATTAATAAACACAAGAGATTCCATTTGGAGCAAAAATGTGGTCAGGTAAATATTGTCCTCCGACATTATCTGTCCCTTAAAGCTCACTGTTTTCCCCAAGTTATGCTTTTGGAAAACTGCTCCCTAATACGGCAGTCCTTTCTCCAGAATTTAAGTGCCAACTGATTAATCCTGGACCCAGATCACTATCCTCACTTTGACCAAAAAAATCTGGCCACAGGATTAGTTGATGGTAAAACAGCTTATAATAAATTACCTGCTGAAGTCTGATAAATCGGACACGCTGCTTTCGATGCTGTTAAGCCTCTCCACGCCATCCAGTTTTCTAAGGAGTCTGTGACTTTCTGGGTATCCTGTGCTCTCACTAGACGATTCATAATTAAACCTTTTAATCAAAAAAAATAAATAAACAAACAAACAAATAAACAAACAGGTCAACAAAAGTTTCAAAAGCCAGTGAAAGTTATTACAGAACGTTTGAAGCATAGGTGTTCACTGGAATTTCAAGAGGGGAATTGGTTTGCATTGATCTTGTACACTTCAGATAATAATCATTTACCTTAACTCCTTTAAATAGTTTGCTGATACCTGAGCTAAGAGTGGCAGAATTAGACCAGAGGTTATATAATTGACACAGCCCAATCAGCAAGGCCATGCTACTCACCCAGTAGATAGACTTGAACTTCCAGGGGAGGTCACTGTCGTTCCAACTGACCCAGATGAGGAAAATACCCGAGCATCAGCACCAAGAGACAAATCATCATCTAAATCAACAAGAAGCACTCCTACAAAATACAGAATACGTAACTATCAATAACATGCAGTGAAACACACAGTTAGTGCAGTGGAACACTATTATTAATCTGTATCTCTTAATTGCAAAGTCTTGCATTTGCCATTCACCACCCCTTCTCTTAGGAGAGACAACTTTAAAGAGGAAATTAGATATTTGAGTTATTGTATGTACAATGCGTAGTTCCAGAAAATAACCATACCTCCCCCACGGAAGGGAATTTTTCTAAGGGAACCCCCCCCCCCCCTTCCCCCACAATCCCTCTGGAAATTGTAATCCAATTAAGCTTCAATACATACATTTCTTTCAAAATGTTTTGGTCTGACAGAATGCCCACCCCCAGGAAATTCCAAACCCCTCTGTGGGGGGAGTATGGACATTTTCTGTAGCTGCACAATTAACAGATGTTTCATTTAAAAAAACCTGACTAACTCACCATTTTCAGGGGCCTGGTGTATTTGTTTGTCTGTTGGGTTTGGCAAAACCTCAGTTGTAAAAACCTCATCAGTTCTGTTAATATGTGAACTTCTATTTAAGTCCATCAGTATACAATTTTGCACTCTTCATCAGCTAGCTAGCACCACCATCAGCTGCTTGCTGAGTAATTTTCATTTTCTGAAGAAAAGAAAAGAATTAAATGAGCCCTCACCTCATCAGTCCAACATGAAGCAGGCTGTCAAGAAATACAATATCACAAATGAAGTCATGTGAATTCTCTCCGAATACAAACCTCCGACTCACTAAAGACAATGACGATTTTATTCACACACAAAAAAATATAAGCTTAACAAATAATTATACAAAAATATATAATTTATGAACAATTCA
Source organism: Orbicella faveolata (assembly GCF_042242905.1). Classification (NCBI taxonomy): domain Eukaryota; kingdom Metazoa; phylum Cnidaria; class Anthozoa; order Scleractinia; family Merulinidae; genus Orbicella; species Orbicella faveolata. The sequence continues at coordinate 1,068,507 of NW_028301542.1, read as the reverse complement.
TCAAATTAATAATTTAATATATTCATCAAGTATAAAAACGGTGATCATAACCACAATGTTGTTTGGATATACAATCTTAAAAATATTAACATATATTTTTACTATTGAATTTCTCCATTTTCTCCATAGGTTTTAGTTTTGACTGAGAATATATATCAAACAATCAAGACTGTGTTTCATCACATTTACAAACATCACAAAAGAAAGTTCATCAAATATAATCTAGGCTGCATATCATATTTTTGGTTCTGACTTCTTAGTGTTTGGAAATGTGGTAAAACACGGTCCCTGCATGGGCTAACTGCATTCTGACAGAAAACTCTAAAAACTCCCAGATTTAGCATCAGTGGTCAGTAAATTATCCAGTTTTTTTAGCAAAAAAATATGAGTGTTTAAACTCACAAATGACTTTGAAATATTCCTGTTCATGAAACAGCAACTGAAAACAGGTTGAAATCAAATGGTGATTCTTTATAGAACACGAAATATGTATAGATCATTGATAACAAAGATAACTGAGTGAATGTTTATGCAGTAGAAAGATGTGTAAAATAAACATCTGTGCCTTTCTTGACTTGAATAATATCATGCCATATAACAAAATTCCGGGAGATGCCGATAATGTACCCTCTCAACCCCTGAAAACAAACACGCTGCCAATTTATGACTCACAAAAATACATTATTTAAAACTCCAAAATTTTACCGCCAAAAACTTATGACAAAAATCAGACTAAATAAAGGTGAATAGTGTGCTTTAAGTGCTTCCCTTCATATCCGGGAGATTTGGTGACCTGTACGCCAGACAGAGAGATTCAGTCTGTATCCAGAGACTCTTGAATAATCCAAGAGAGTTAGTACCGGATGCCATAAAGACAGCCACAAAACTATGTGAGGCAGCCTTTCATACTTGTGTTTGCATTGGTAAAACTGATCTGAGAATGAGAGAACTTGAGGAAGCTCTACTGCAGTAAAATTTGTGGGAGATTTGGTGACCTGTACGACAGACCGAGAGATTCAGTCTGTATTTGGAGACTCTTGAATAATCCAAGAGAGTTAGTACAGATGCTATATTAAAAAGACAGCCACAAACCTATGTGAAACAGCCTCCCATACTTATTATTTGCATAATGGTACCACTGATCTGAGAATGGGAGAACTTGAGGAAGCTTTACAGCAGTAAAAGTTGCTATATAATTATAGAGCAATTTCCTGTTCCAAATTAAAACACCATATTCTTATGATTTAAATCTTCAATAGATTGAACCACTCCCTTACAGAGATCCAGATGAGAAATTTCTACATTCTGTTTCACTGCTAAATGAAACATGCAGCTCACCCTCCCCTCCCCTAGACGTTTTTTGGCCAGTACCATCTCTAAAATAATTTTTTTAAATTTCCAACCCTCTCTTTTTGCATGCTTTAGAAATAAAAAGAAAAATTGTGCATTCAGTCGAAGCTATAGATCATGGAACCTTTAAAGTCTGTCACATGACTACAAAACATAATTATCGTGCATAAGCCAATACATAAATGTAGAAAGAAAAACAAACCAAAGTTGGAATGATCGTTGATATTGAGCAATCTATTTACTAATAGCTTATTTCATGTACCTTATATTTGCTTTTATCGTTTACATCGGGAAAATTTCAAATATAGCTTCGATTTTTTTCCTTTCGAGCAGTCAAACAGCAGACCCCATCTTCTGATGACTTGTAATTTGTCAGGTCTTTCAACACGAACCATTTATGCAAATTGATAGATAAGTACAAATTTGACTGTCGCTATAGTCACTTAAATTCGGTTGCATATTACCATAATTAGCTAACACTTTTATTTTTACGATTTCAGAGCGATCTTTCGCTCCGTTCGATTCGCTTGACATTCGTCATAATTTAGGCTCATTTAAGAATTTTTATCACTGACCTTCTCAACGAGAGAAGTCATAACATTTGAACAATTTGTGAATTACGCTTACACCTTTGAATATGTCCTAATCAGAAACATTAATTTAAAGTTAAACAGCTAGCTTGCTAAAAGCATATTCATAAGCAGCTTATTAAGAAAGCACGAAAGCAACGCGACAAGAACTGAATAGAAAATTTGTAACCACAAAAATTAGTTTCGTTTACCTGATGACAAAAGTGTTAATCGTCTTGAACCAACGATTTCAAAGTCGAAGCGAAAACTCCGACATAATAAAAACCCAGTTTACTCGCTTTCCAAAAGCCTGCTCGAGTATTCAAATGAATAAACGTGTTATACGATTTTAACAGTGTACTACTCTGTGGAAGACAATACTCACCAAAGCTAAAACAACACACATTCCGAATACCAAAATCTCCGTGCGCAAATGAAAACACCATATCTACATCAAGTTTGCTTCCGTCCATCCGCTGACGAAACGAAACATCGCCAGATGGCGGTGGCTTTTAAAAGAATTCGACTAACTTCTTTTCTTGAGCTGGAATATGCACCTATGGTCTGATAAAATGCTGAGTTATTTACTGACTTTTGTGTATATTTACAAATACCAAAAGTGGCTCCTCATGTCGGTTCCACATGAACCGTGGTTGGAGGCCTGGCAATAGATAAACACAGGACACCCATGCTGAAGTGCGCCCACGCAAAAAATTTCCCGGTGTTGTAAATAACCGGAAAAACTCTCATAACGCCAGGACAAAAGCTTTTGTAAACTTTTTTTTTCCTCTCCTTATTACTATTTTTTATTATTATTTTAAAGAAAGTATACAATTTTTACTGAGTGGGCCGATTGGTCGACGTTTAAAATACGGCCTTAGTTTTCACTTCCAGGTCAAAGACTCCTAATGCGGCAGTTATCGACAGCCGCTCACAAAACCATCACAAATAACCGTCACGAGGATATAATGGGCTCCTGTGATGCATTAGAAAGACTTGGTCGCGAAAGGATAATAAAATCATGAAGAAAGCGGGCGACAAACTATATTTTAACTCTCAGCAACAATAATGAGTGGACACCAAGAGAAAATGAGGGGACACTGGCTAAACATAATGCTAGGCTTAAAAAGAACCGAACAACGCGCTATCTGTGGGCACATGTACATATATAGCCATTTCCACGCGGTTCAGTTAGTTGCCAAGCAGCGCAAAAAAGGGGGCATTGCGAGTTTGAATCCACGTTCACGCTTTGTAAATAACACCCACTCGGTCTGCCACCTGCCAGTTAACATTTCTGAGGCATTTTAAACCATGCTGTGTTTATTTCTGATATACTGTTTTGGGTTTTTGGGTGGCATTGATTGAAAGCAAGCTCTAGGCAAGGTCTTTTTTTTCCGGGACGAAAATTGCGCACTGAATCATTTTTTTTTTTCTTTTATGAGAGATGCATGGTCAGCTGTTCTTACCGGGAGAACCTGGAGCAAGCTGGAACCCGCTTACTGTCGATCTTCTTTCTCCTTATTCAGCAAGTTTGAAAGACTTCTCTGATAACGAAACAGCACGGTGTTAAACTTTCAAGTCAAGAATT